>NC_143136.1:85790000-85795000 GCF_059928025.1 Delphinapterus leucas
ACACTGCCTAGGCAAGGAGCTAACTTGAAAACTGCACTAGATTCAGACCTGCTACAAGTAAGGTGTAATTATAAACCACACATTTCTTTTTACAATTCTGATGTTAAAGATTTGAAAGTAAAATTCGTATCTATTTCCCCTTGGAAATGCTACAATAAATCCAACATAGTTTAATACTGAAGTCTATTACGTGCCATCCTAAAATATCTGATCAGAAAGTCTCTGTCCAAACAACATAAGTCACTTGCCCTTTCCGAAAGCCTTGCAAAAGTTTGACAACTCTTCTGAATCTGATTTCTGTAAATCCCATACTAAGCTGGACATCTTAAGGGCTGCACGTTTTAATCCTTACGCCACCCCTGACTCAGCTTGTAACCTTTAGAAAATCATTTCATCCCAGTTTTTGTCCTTTTCCTCAAGAATGATGAATTTGGTTTCATGGTCACTGTTGGCTAAAGGACACAAATCACATGATTGGTCAAAAGCAAGGCCAGTTCTCAAAACAGCCACCAATTCTGTGTCAAGGCATCCACCTTGGTTCTAATCCCGAAGGGAAAATACAAAGTTTCAAGACCAAACTTCACCTTGCACTAAATCCAACTGGGTCTGAGTGTTAACTACTCCCAGCTGCCTGACTCCCAACCTGAAAGCCCAGGAAAGCACGGATTTGGGCTTTTAGAGATGTGTTTACTAGAGGTTACAGGTGGTCGTGGGTCTTGTTGGTGTTTCGATGTTACTGATGTGAGCGATGATGCTGGAGTGGAAGGGGAGTTGTTGCTTTTAGTTTGTCATTTAGGACGTTCTGTTAGTGTGGGTTTCAGTTTGCATTTTAAAAATTAGAATGGTAATGATCAAGGAGCCAGAGGAAATAGCAAAGCACGTTTTTCTAAATAGCTCTCCCTGTCTTCTGTGTGCAGATTCTACTCAGAATTCCAAAGCCCCGCTTCCTCTCCAGCCTGCTTCCTTCTGAGGTGCAGGGCAGAAGTTCATTCTCAAGTTTCTCTCAGTTTGCAGCAGAGATGCTGTCGCCCAGCCACGGCAGGGATGCCAGTTCCGTGTCATGTGGCTTCCTTGCCACAGCGCGGGCAGGCTGAGAGCCCTGCCGGTGTCTCTCCTGATGCTGCTAAACTTTTCTTCTCTGGGGTTTCCAAGGCATGGACGCTCATTTGTCTAAAACTCTCCTAAACCACCTGACTAAAGAGTAAATACCTAAGTACGACGTAAGCAGGACACAGGCAGGATGTGTCATCCATCCAATTAGGATGGATGTGCTCTTTTAGGGGCACCAAATCATCATCCTCCCCTTTCTAGTCGCATTTCTCACCTGCTCATGTGGTGCCCACCTGTGGCTTGCTGGCATTGCCACTGCTGCAAATGGGGAGATTTCCAAGTTCAAAATGAAGGCTTGATCTTGCGTGGTGGAACTCTACCAGGACCACGGGGAGTTCTGTGAAGGAATTAAGGACAGTGTGTTGTCCTAGTTTGTGTCACCGCTCCCTTGTTTATGTTCTTTCCCTGACTATTCCCACGCCCCCTCTCCAGATTTTTGCATGGCTTTTATAGCCTCTAGTAATTATATCAGCAGCATGGAGTCTATTTTTATCTCTTTTGAATGTGTGCAACATAAATGTCAAACACCATAAAATCTCTTTTTAGCATGTACCTTGTGTGCACAGTATTGAAAAGTGATGCAGCATTCAGAGAGATGTTGCATTTTGAGGTCGGACAGATGAAAAATGGAAAACTCAATCTCGCCACTTAGCTGCATGAACTTTCAATAAGTCCCTTATCACCTTGAACTTTGAGCTGCTGCTCCTGCAAAATGGAATTCTACTGCTTACCTTATATAGGGTGCTGGCACCGTACCTAGTTTAATGTCTGGACTGACCCTCTTTCACAGCAGGTGCCTCCAAATTCCTAAATTTTATGTTTCATGCTTAAATGTTATGACCTTTCAATGCCTTCCAGAGCCCTTTGCCAAACTTAGAAAAGAGAAATAATAAAACCTTATTGGCCCAGTGTAATTACTGTAAATTATCATAGGGTCCAATCACAGAATTATCATAGGAGAGAAATATACAGAACCTCCTTTCACCTAAAACTGTCCCTGGACTTAGCAAACAATAATAATAATAATACGTAGCATTTATTAAGCACTTACTATGTGCCAAGCTCTAGGTCCTTTGCATGTTTGGACTCATCTAATCCTCACAACCACCCAGTGAGATAGATACTGTCATCATAGCCCATTCAGTAGAGGAAGACACTGAAGCAAGTTAAATAATCTTCCCAAAGGTCACAAGTTATAAGTAGAGGAGCTAGAGTTCAAATTTAAGCAGTCTGACCCCAGAGCCCACAGAAAAAGAAATTGTATGAGATAGGAGCATTCACATTGCTGAGCTTTTCTAACTTCTAGTACAAGGTTGTTTCCTCTTTTTTCACTTCCTTTTTGGAATTGGCCCATTATGGCAGCCAAATGGACTTGTCAGTAGGACACGTAAACCTGGAGTCCCTTACTCAGCTTCTGGTTAAGGGTCACCATGCTTCCAGGGTTAAAATGGCCTCAGCGTGTCCAAGTGGTCTGGTGCCTTTTTTATGGCTCATTAGTTTATCTTCAATTTAACATAGATGGGGAGAAGAGAAAATGTGTTCTTTTCTAGTCAAAAGTATACTATTGTGAAGAATAAACAAGAGGGTAGTAACTCGGAGACACGGAAGGAATAAATTTAAAAATACAGGGCATATTTGATGGTCATAAACAAAATACAGTGATCAAAGAAAGGACATATTTAGGTATGTTAGACATATAATAAATACCATATATTTTATGGGCAAAGGAATAAAAGACTGTTATGTAAATTTTCTCTACTTTTTCATAAGCTACGTGTTAATTATCCCGGTCATATTTCCATTGTTGCCATTAGTTAGAGCTGGAGAGGCCAACACCATCAGAACTCACTCACTTGTAAAGTTAAAGCTATTACTGACCAGATACTGAGCAGCCAGAGAAGTGCTCGCATGTAAAACAGAACAGGGGTGTGAAGAATTTAGGATGTGACATTAAGAGAAGTATGATAACTTGTAAACACCAAAGTGCTCCTCAACTTTTATCGAACTTTAAAATCAGTCTTCTGAAATTTACAGTTATTAAGCTTGATCCTTAATCTTTGGTATGGTGCCCTTATGAGTCATCAAACAAACTCGTATGTGGAAGTGTTTGAGAGAAGAAAAAAGGGAAGAGTAGATTGATCAATGATCATTACAATACCCTGGGACCTAGGAATACCCATAGTCAAGAGCACTGTGACCTGGATTCATCTAAAAGAGCCCCCAGAGCCTTGCTGAAGATAAGATATATGTGTAACATGTTCTGTGAAAACAGAGTCCTGAAGAGAAAGAAAAAAAAAAAAATATATATATATATATATATATATTTCACATTAACTAAGCAGCAAAATTGTTCACTTACTAGGTTGGGGAAATGGGAGAAGAGGGGATATAGGAAGGAAGGAAAGAAGGAAGGAAGGAAGGAAGATTCAATATCCTTGACCTCTGACAAAGGGCCTATTTGGGGAAATGAAAGGAGTTGGTACACGGAGTCTTCTGAGAGCATCCTATGAACATACGAAATTGTATTGCCCACCCAGTGCAAGGGATGTGCTCCCCGATAGGTGGGCCAGCCCTCAACTAGGGATTCCCAAGTTTAACTGTCCATATAAAAGTTAGAACATGAGCTCTTAATTTCAAGAAATAAAAGAAGGGGAAGGAGGAAGGGAAATGGCTCTGTGTATAGAGAATCCTCACGTCTGACCTCCTCTGAATGGTTGATGCAACAAATTCAACCTAAGAGTAAAAGCATGGATATGTTTTTATTAGTAAAGAGTTAAGTTTCATAACTTTCTGAGACACTGAGACCATTGAAACAGCAAAGCTACCAGTAATTACAATCCTGAGATTCCCTAAAGTGGAAAGTCTATGAATGCTGTCTAAAATGACACTGCATTTGCTACTTAGGTAAGGTTCTTAAGGAATTTTTTCTGGTTCTGATGTCCATTTTCACCTCCCCGCCTGCCCCCAACCTTGCCCAAAAGGTTGGGTAGCATTGTTCTGTCTCTGTTGGGGGCTTCAAATGGAAATTCTGGAGGGAGGAAGGATAGTCTTGGTTTGCAATTGCGAGCAAAAGGTACCACCTGAGTGTCTTTTGCGAGATGTTTCCTTTAGATTAATGTATATCTGTCATCAGCTTAACTAAGCAGGTAAGGTGTTCATTAGCTAGGCTGGGTTTTCGAAGGGGGGTGGGTGGGTAGAGAGAACGAATGTAGAAGAGTGAGAAGAACAAACAAGTCAAAGCATTTGTTCATGCTGCAATCTACACACCAATTATCCTGCTGTGCTAATTACCACCTTTCCATACCCCAGGTACCTAAGCATTCACACTTACTCACTCTTTCATGCCTCTGATCAAAAAAAAAAAAAAAAAAGGAAGAAGACGATAGAAACAGAGGTGAAGTGAATTCTTAAATCAAAATTTCCCTTACATATGAAAAGTATAAATAAGGAGTCTTCTTCATTTTGCCATTGTTGTTTTAGACAATTAACCATTTGCAAATGTTTTAATTGCAAAATATTCCTTACTGTCAGGCTTCCAGGAGTGTACTTCCTTCTAGTCAGCCCTTGTTTTGATACTAAAAAGGAGGTAGAGAGGTGAGAATTGCTGGTCTGGCCTGAGAGTTTGGGGTTGTGCCATTAGAATGAGATCAGATCATTAAAAGTCAGTGACTACTAATTATTAGGCTACTTTTCTGAGCCTATTCAAAAATTGGGCCTTGAGGAGCCAGAGATCTACCTTTGTATCAAAACCTTGGTTCCTGCTCATCGACTGAACCTTCAGCTAACAATTAAACATCCTTTATTATGATGAAATCTGGGCTTGGAATCCCTGTTGGTTTGTGGGCTTCCTTGTCAGGGTGCTCATTTTCTCATTTCAGAGTGAAGATGGA
>NC_143136.1:85802500-85807500 GCF_059928025.1 Delphinapterus leucas
AGACTTTGTTCGCCATTGAAGGGATTTCATGACTTGTGTTCTGGAGTATAGATTAGCTAAATACTATATCCTTAGAGTGTAAGCATATCATAGATGTAGAGAGAAAGTGAAGCTGAGAGAATTGCTAAAGGACAGAAATTACAACTACAAAAACTCACTAAATGAAAGAAGAGGCAGGAGGCATGTGTGTTTCAAACATCAGTTCAATGACTAGTTTCCTTTGGTGGGAGATAAATAAGGTAATCAAAACCATTATGAGTTCTAGATATACAGGAAAACCCTAATATGTTTATTTTTGTAAAAAAAAACACAAACAGATACTAAGTCTTTGGGTAAGCATGAATTTCACTTAGAACATTGTAACCTAGGAATATAGTGTCTTCTTGAAAGATAACTGAATTTACTGTGTGAATTCTCTGACCAATATCTGTTTTTATGATAGTTTGGAGAAGGGTGGAGCCTTACTTTTATTTTTATTTGCCATTATCTTTATACTTTATTATGGAAGAAGTTTGGAGGGGAAAATTATATAATTAACATGTTATTACCTGCATGTGGGAGCTTATCCGGAGCCCCAGCAAATTTCTGGAATTAACCTTTTTTTAAATCTCTAACATAATGAAACTGGAAAGTGCCTTCAGGTGCAGAGAAGCTGCTAGCATTTCTAGAGGGGATGAATGGCTGCCATCTTCCCAAGATGATCCCGTAATAGGAAGTTGGTAGAGTCTTAGAACTGGCCCCTCCGCACTGGAACTGTGTGCAGAATTTCCTCTCTCATTTCACTTAATATGCATATTTTTTACATAGCTAATCTGAAATGGAAACGTTTTTATCCCTATACTCAAAACTGCTTTTGTTTTATCAGCTGACATTTTACAACTCATTAATTTATAATGCGGGTTTAATGCCTTTGAATGTTCCTGGGATAAAAAATTAAAGTGACCAAGCTAGTTTGTAAAAAGGCTGACTGTAGTATGTTCATAGTAGCTCTTTTATAACAGTGTTTTGTACTGGAGAGCACATTCCATGGGAATATTTCAAACTGGCGTGGTCCCTTCTCCTAGCATTAATTAATCTTGCATCCCCAAGTGATAACATTATTCCCATTTTTAAATTGGGGAATTAAGGCTCGTGCATTTCAGTGACACATATCCAAATTCACAAGAAAATCTCTGAATTTGCTTTGCCTTGTTGTACCTATCATGAAACTCCCATTATTAAATGAGAACTTGAACCTTGATTTAGTCCTATGACCTTTATCCATCCAAGTGCAAAGGGAACAAGTTAGCTGTGATAAAGAAGGGGTATCAAGGATAGATCTTCCGGGCTTCCCTGGTGGCGCAGTGGTTGGGCGTCCGCCTGCCGATACAGGGGATGCGGATTCGTGCCCCGGTCCGGGAAGATCCCACATGCCGCGGAGCGGCTGGGCCCGTGAGCCATGGCCGCTGAGCCTGCGCGTCCGGAGCCTGTGCTCCGCAACGGGAGAGGCCACAACAGTGAGAGGCCCGCGTACCGCAAAAAAAAAAAAAAAAAAGTATAGATCTTCCCTGGAAAAACACTTTGCTGAATAAAAATCCTTGAAGAAGAGCTGTATCCTGTTTTTAGTAGCACAGTACCTGGAAATCAAACTCTGGTGGCAAGGAGGAGGAATAAAGGGCTAGGGTTCAGGTGAAGAGTCTTAGAATGTCCCCCAACATTTACCACACATAAAGACATCCTAAGAAAGCAACTAGACCATAACCCAGTGGCTCAAATGTAAATGTTCTCCAAGCATCTAAGAGATTAAGGAAACCAAATGACTCATAAAATTCCAAAGGTCTTCTTTTAAACTTTAAGCCATATTACCAGAAAAGACATTTTTAAAATTAGGTTACATGTCTATCTCACATATTAGCTGAAGGATGAATCGTACTCTCTCCCACCATGGGCCTCCTACTTGATACTTTTGCAAATGAAATTTTAAGTGAAGGACCAACACCAAAACTGTGACTGGCACACATTCAGATCTTCTCGTTTCACTTAGAGCTACCACATAGCTCATCAGCAGACAAGACACTGGAGCCATGGTCCCGTCTTTCTTATTATTTCAGTGGTTTTCAGTGTTTCATGCTCCACAAACTGCAATCACACATGCAATTTCGTAGTCTTCTTGTGGCAACCTCATAGACAGGGAGCACATTACCATTATTTTTTCCCAATTATACCAAGTTTTCTTGGATGATAGGCCAAGGCCACACAGCTGGTTACATATTGGGACTGGGACAAGAAGACAGGTCTTCAAGCTCAAAATTCTGGGAACTGCCTCTTTATTTCTATTGTTTCCAAACTATTGTGAGAAACATGGGTGTATTGTTAGATTCTGGTAATTGATCAAATTGGTAGGCTTATATAACTCAAATTAAAGGGATCCATGAAAGTAACAATCATCAAAACAATTTAAAATTAAGCAACAATCTTCATTTGGGGGCATAAAAACCCCAAAGTCCCAGGGATTTCCATTCCTTTAGTCTGATCATGTGGAGTTTAAATTTAGATTGCATTCTTCACTGGGAATGTGTATTATCATGTATATTTCCATGTGGCTGTTACCTGCCCAGAGATGTGCTTTCAGCCTCCAGCTTTGCCACTAAGTGGCTGCAGGGCCTTACATGAGTCATTTGACCTCATTGTACCTGTATTACCTCCTTGGTCAAATGTCCAGGGTTGACTTCGTGTCCTTCTAGCACTACAGTTTTGTAGTGGTCTGTGTCCAAATAGATAGTAAGCTTCCTGAGGTGAGAATAGCGCATCCCTGTGTCCTCTGGACTCAGCACATTGCAGGTATTAAATAAATGTTTGATGATGTCATCGAAAGACTCATTGGCACACTTAGCTTGAGTGGAGTTGTAGAAAATCATTATTGACCACCTTATTAACAATTAATTGTCTATAATCTGCATATGTAATTTTCCTTTACATCAGTAAAATGTCTGCTTCTGGTGAACATGAAGTATTGCCCCTTAATATCAGTTCTTTTGCATGTTAATACATTAGCAACTGATATCTTATTTGTACTGTAACTGACAGAATAATGTAGAGGAAGTATGAAAAGGGGTTAGTTAGGTAACATTGTATAGGGCATCTTCAGAACAACAGTTCTGCTATTTCAAATGTCAAGCTAATTATCGGCAATGTTTAAATGCTGTGATAGGCCATTTTTGCAAATGCTGAAATTTTCTGTCAGGTATGGACATTATAAAAATGTCACGTTTTGCTACTATTCTGTTACATGTCACCAGAATACAAAATCTGAAAAAAAGTTAGATCAATAGACAGTAAAGAGAAACCATTATTTGTTTTGCATGTGATTGTAAAATTAATTGGTCTGGTGATAAAATTTAGAGTATTGTTTACATAGAAGGAAGAATAGAGAGAATTTAATATAATGCAATCTGGTGAGGTGAAAATAATGCTTACTATAGATAAACTATGAAGCCTTTTAAATACAGGTTTTTAGTAATGCACATTCAGATATATCTTTCCAGGCCCATTTGCTATAAAGCAAATTTAAGTATCAGCTTTATACCCTTTGGTAACCCCGTATTACACATACAGTTTTAGAGAAAATGAAACTTTAATATGATTCCACATAAAATGGTGAACCATGCCAATAATTCATATGCACTTCATATGCAAATAGTTTTATCCATCAATTATTATGTAAACATGGTATCACATGGCAAATTTCCCTGTAATACAGTACAGTACCTGTATATAATTATGGGTGCATTTTGCCAATGCAACTGTTACACAGAATTGTAATTAATTCCTCTGAAGATTACTGGGAGAGTTTTGGATACTGATGCTGTTTTTGGACATTTATTACTGCTCTTTAGTTGGCTTTTTGCTGTGCCTCAGAGACAGATGTAAAATTAGTGTCTATTTTGAGCCAGCAAACAGTACATCTTTCCTCTTGTTTATTGAATTGCGGAAAGGAATTCTTTGGGCTCCCACTTCTTTGTGGTTTTGAAGTAACCGTCTGTTTTTCTGCCAGCCATGTAGCTCTAATACATGTATAAAATTTTGCTGAGACTCATGCAAGGGGTGGCTTATTTGGCCTAATGTAAGGACCGAGTAGAACTTTGCTACATGTTTAGGTGGTTCTGTGCTTTTGAATGTTGAATAAAAAATATGTATCATAAGTTTAAAAATTGACACAGAACTAATATATTCTGACCGATGACCCTCATTTAAAACCAGTATATGTTGGTTATTATACAAAATGAAATATCTTCTCTGCAGAGACAAAGCTACATTATTCAGATCCCTTATGCCAATGGGGATGATGGTGGGCAAAAAAATGAAAACAGGAACAAATGAGAAAATGAGCTTATTTTATTTCCTAATGCAAATGGAGGTAAACCCATCATGTCCTGGCCATTCTATAGTAAGAATATTTTGTGGTGAAAATTTCCCCAATGCTTACACTTGGCAAATGCACTGACTAGACTTGAGAGAAATATTTAAAGGAAAATCCTGGGCATTTAGAAGCAGGGGGGATGAGGTGGAGAGCAGGAAAGTGCCATGTCCATATTAACGGATTTAACTTTGATTGTCAGAATGTCAACCAGAAAGAACAGGATGAAATTATCTACTCTGAGTTCAGATACAGAAACTTTGTTATGAATTGTTTTACCTGGATTTTTTAAAAGTGGGGGTAAGATACCAACATAATGGTTCTGGGAAGCCATCCAATGGGAATGGACACCCTAGTTAACACACTCTGGAAAAGATGGCACACTGCTTCTGTAAGTGAACTTGACAGCCATTATTTATTTAGTTTAAAAGTATTTACTACTATTTGTGAGCGAGAACCCTAAAGGTTGTGAAGTATTGTTGCCCTGTGAAGGTGATGGATGCTGTACTCCTGACCCTATATGGTGAGACATGACTTCATTGCTTGTTTAGATTGTTCTGATATTTGGGACTCCTCAAGGGCTGTTCATAAATCATTTATCTCT
>NC_143136.1:85810000-85847500 GCF_059928025.1 Delphinapterus leucas
TACCAAAGCTGGTGACAGATTATGAAGTGATAGTCGTGTTATCACATTACAGCACTACTGACATCTTAGGAAGGGATTATGTTTCCGTCTGGACGCAAGTTGAACATGAACTACATTTTAAACACACAACGTGAAGGATTTGCACCACATGTACAATGTGCCAATTATACAACACCATCAAGAGCTATCCTCTCAGGATGGAAACTGGAAGCAAACGTAAAAGCTCACAACTAATATGTATTTGAAAGTTTTGTGTAGTGATACAAACCAAATAACTGTCAGTTCAACAGTAGTTTCAGTGTCTGTCTGACACCTCCTATTGTAATCCAACCATCTAATCATTCCCTTTTGTTAAGTGTGAATGTGATTTCACACTTCTACCTGGTCAGGTAGCTTTCTTTCTTATTATTTAACAGCTAAGTACTTGATAATGATTCTTGCTGTTTGGTGGGAATCTCTGGGGAAGTAGAAATGGTCCAAGGCCAACTCTAATAAAAATAAGGTGAATTATATTCAAACTAAAACTTCAGATGCCACTGTGAAAATGGAAATGTCATGGTCTAAAATTCACTTAGGATGAAACATCACCAAGGTAGGAAATGATTAACAAACTAAAGGACAATTAATCATATCCCCCTAAACTCCCTCGGCTAATCTCTACTTGGTAAGGTGGCCTGTAAAATTTTTTTAATGACCCTTCTAATTCAAACCTTCATGTCTCCTTAATCTCTGTTCCAAGACCCAGTGAGCGCTATCATGATTTACTCCACCTTATGTGTTTTTTCCTCACGATATATATAACAATAGCATTTTTATAAATAGGTGAAATGGGTGGGAAGGAAACAAGTACAAGAGTCTACCTGTATGCTATTGTGATGTCACAGACTATAAAACATCGAACATAGGCAGAGTAATTGTTTGGTGTACTGGAAGGAGGATAATAAAAGTACTTCCACTACTAAAGAACATTAAATGTGAAAAAAAGAGAAAAAAAGACTGATGGCAGTTTGAGTGTAGTGTATTTGTTTTTCGTTTTCCTAACATACTGTGCCAAGTTTTGTACTCTGTTTCCAGTTTTGCTTTCGGTGAAGGTTTCTTGAATCTCAGCAAGCCCACACATAAACATGTATCGTTATATCCATTAAGACTTAAGGTTTTAGATTTTCAACTATGAGGGAGAACTCGGCCAAAGATGCTTGAAAGATAAATACGTTTAATTAGGGGCAGAGGATGATCATTAAAGGAAGTCTGACTGCTGCAGAAGTCATTAACAATCTTAAATGAAATTTTTATTTTTATGATAGCCATTTACATGTATAATAAGAGCCAATGATTCTTAGGAGCAGTGTGACAGAAACAGAGTGTGGCGAGAACTCATGTAAGACATACTATTTAAATGAGCTGGTGTTAGCTATTCATATTTGTTAATGAACTAGATATGCAGGGCTATAAGAATGAATGTTCTGATGCTTTAAATTTTAATATCTAGAAATCAAGGGTAAGGATCAATTACTAGAATTTCCACCCTTAAAGGAATAATGATTAACGATATAACAAATGTACAGCTCCAAACTTCTGGAAAAAAAAAGTTTAATTTAAAAAAATTAAGATCAGTAGTTGAAAAAGGGCCAAAACAGCCATGTCAAGCTGTAGTAGTCTGTGATCATGGCAGTTTTTTGTGTTGGTCATGGATCATAATTCCAAATGTTTTAATATACAATAATCCATATGAATGCATTACAGACCCTGTTATCACCTGTAGTTAATGGTGCCTGTGATACAAATGAACAGGCTGTTCTCTGCTCTTACCTTTATGGTAAATAAGCTAGCATTCTGGAGTCACAATAATTAAATAAAATGTAAATCCCTAATCTCATTTGGCTATTTGGACCAAGAAAGTTACCCAGCTATTACCTGTCTGGTTCTAATGATTAGTAATGATTTATTGTTCTTTTTTTTTATTGTTCCAAAAGTGCTCTGATGTGGTGCCTTGATGTCTCATGAAAAGAAATTGGTCTTAAAAAGCTACTCATTGTTTATCCTGACTCTTAGATAACACATTTTTCTTCTGATAAAATATTTTTCTTATTTATTGTTCAAAACATACAATATAGACAATAATTCTAATTCTGGTGCTGTTTTATTTAGTAGTGTTTTATCCCTGGTGCCTGGCTGTCTACCATCATACCTCAGCACATAGCTTTACTCTGAGATAAGCCCCCTCTCTTTTGCTCTCTCTCCCATGCTTTCTGTAGTTTGTCTGCAGGATGCAGGTTTTCCACTGAAGAGCGCAGTGGAGTTCTTACTGTGCCTTTCCGGTTCCAGCACAATCAAAGTTTTGTGTTTAGAATTGTCCTTGACATTCTTTCGTCCCACAATGGGGTGGACACAGTGTGCTGGAAACCATGACATCATTATCATTGACACAGACTTAAATAAATCACCTGCATCTTGGCCTCTTTCTGCTTATTCAAGGATTCTTCATCTCGAGGAAGAAAGTGCTCTTTATTTTTATAAACCTTCATCCCAAGGGTGACTGGAAAACGCAAACTTTTACAAGTGTTTTAAAAACAAATATACTATGTGGTTTTAGACACAGTATGCTGAGTCAGAGGTGTCTTGGGAAAAAATGTTTAAGGTTAGGCATGAGGCAGAAAGACAGCCAGGATTGCCTTTAGTTCAGGGGGGATACTCCTAACCCACGTTATGATGTCCTTCTGAATACGGATTCATGTGAAACTTAATTAAATAGGCATAGGCATAGTATTTAAAATACATACCTGAGCTTGATGTTCAAAAAAGAAAAAGCTTGATGCTCAGTAAATTGAAGCAAAGTACATTCTGGGTGAAAGTGACACCATCTCAGTTGCACAAGCTTTGGTAAAAGAGGGTTATAGCTAAAGTGTTACTAAGTGCCAACTACACATGTGAATACGCAGCATTTAATAATTTGGGAAGCAACTACCTCCTGTAACTTCTCTTTACGTTTTCATAAGAAAATGACAATGAGGAAGGAAGTGCAGCAGAAATCTTGAACATTACCACCATTATGCAAAAAAAAAAAAAAAATGCTGTTAACTGTTTTCCCCTCAGTGACTTGATCTCTCAGATGGAAAACTTATGATTCTTCTGACTCTTGGCTACCAGAAATCACATGAGAGGAGCGAGGAAGAAAGACACAAAAGTTATATTTATATCTAGTACTGAACTTCTCAGAAATACCTTAATTTAATTCCTTGCAGAGACTAATAAAAATATCAGATGAGGGAGGCTTTTAACCAATCAATTATTATAATTGACAATAAAGTATTGCTGTATATTGAACTCGTAAATGTTTTATGCAAAATGTCCCAGTGAAAATATTCCTTAAATAAGGGAGAAGTCCAGGGCCAAGAATGAATTTAAAGTGGTCGTAGAATTTAAACAAATATCATTCAAATTATCTGACTAGTATTATGCCCAGTGGCATTAAATTAGCATCTATTTATATCTGTGTACTTTACCTTAAGAGGCTCATAATTTTTCAGTTCTGATGCCATAAACAGATATGCTGCAGGATACTACTTGAAAAACATATATTTTAATTTTGTTGTAACATTTGCTAGAATCTGTTTTTCTACCAAATAATTATGACTAGAATGTGATAAGCAAAAATGGTCAGGATAAATTTGGGAATTCACAGAGTCCTATTTATAAAGTTTCTCTTGTTTTAAACAAAATGATTATCACAGAGAGATATTCATCCTGGATCATGTTTGGTTCTCATTAGTATTGTTATTGTAAAAATAAAAAATTTAAAAGTCCATGTTTAATTTACTTTCTTGAAGGATTTTTAACTGTCAGCTGTCCTTCTCTGACTTCACATATTCTACAATTTGGTGGGCAGAAAATTTGAGAGTTCTCCTACTTTCCAGACTCTTCCCATTTTAAAATATTACAATTTTAGAAGATGACCTTTTATCATCTATAGATCTTCAACTTCAGTGTTACATATTTTCATCTTCATCAGAACATTGAGCTGTTCTTATAGCTATGTTTTTCCTCAGAAAATGACTATGATTCCCCTACTGGGGAGTTAACGCTAAGGAAGAAAGATATTTATGGAGTGGTAGGGAAAGGAATAAGGAAAATATGTTTTAGAAGTTTATATAAAACAGTGAAACAGGTGTTTTCAGTACCTCTGGGATGCTTGTTTTATAAACTGGGCATTTCAAGTTTTGGTATGTAGAATTAGGTTCTTTAAAATTTCGCTTGCATAGATTAGCACCATCATAGCTACTCCAAGGAGGGAAAAAAAGCATGAAAATAAAATAAGAAATTCTGACTTGTCTCTGATAATCCAGTGTTACCAGAGGCATAGCAGCCAGTGTGCCTCTTCGTCAGTACAAATACTTAGTTGCTTTTGACTCTTATTGAAAAAATAATATCTTTCCCCCTGTTTGTCACTAGAACTGCCACTAGAAGAAAAGCCTTTCGTTTGCCCCAAATAAGCACCTCTGTTTTTCACAGCTTGCAGTAATGCTTAAAGTAAATAAGTTCTTGTGCAGCTAGCACTATTGGATTCATTCAGTTGCCTGAACAAAGCTATTGTTTAGAGGTTTACAACAAGCCTTTTCTCTGTTTCCTTTAAAAGAATCTTCCTTGTTCCTGTGGTAGGCATGCTTAGTATAGTAAGCCTTTCTACAATTTTCAAATGCTAAAGATAATCTTCCCCCACAGAAGACATGAAGGAAGACTATGACACTATGGGGCCGGAAGCCACGATCCAGACCACAGTTAACAATGGTACAGGTAAGTAAGTTTACCACGCCAAGGTCATGTTTGTCCTGCATCATGTGGATTTAGTGAGTCAGGGACAGAAACACTGACCCATCCATTTGTATGTCTGTGATTTAAAATTAAGTCAGACTTTACAATTCTCTTGTTTTGTTTCAAATCAGAATTCTCTGTTTTGGTATTTTATTCAGCAAATATATCTTTTATTCTTAAACCCTAATTTGCCTGTGAAAGTTAAGAAAACTGAACTGGATTTTTAAAAATATCTTTTCAAAGCCTGAGTTGGGCAAATTTCTGGTAGTAATTTTTATTTTAAAAGACTACATAAATATAATTTGAAAATTGTAACATAATATGCCTCTTCCAGTCACCCCCGATATTAGTCATTGAGATTCAAACGATATGGTGTAATTTAGATTGTAAAATGTTTCTTCAGAACGACAAACCAAAATTCTGTGAACGTTCCTCATAAAAACTGATCATCTGAGTTCCATTTTATCCTATCTTCATTTTATTTCTCAGTACCTTCTAGTTCCTCTAAATAATATTTTCCAGGCAAAAGTTGCATAAAGAATAGATAATTTCACTTCTTTTCAATGAAGCTAAAAAATTGCAGTAGGAAGGTAGTAAGTGGTGCTTTGTTTTATTCTGCTACTGCTGTAGAATGGAGTTTCAGGACAATTGTGACCTTCCATGTTCTTTTCCAAAAACTGAACAGCATCTCCTCTCACACCCTCTCACGTCACTAGTGCAAATTTACACTGACTTACTATGTTTATCTCTCTTTTCCTGGATAAGGCTAAGTATTTTTGGTGTTTCAAACAATCCTTCATACCACCATCCAAAATATTACCATAATGCCCAGTATAAGGTTAACTTCTAAAGCAAAAGCCAAAAAAAAAAAAAAAAAATCACATGACTATTTCCACTCAACTCACCGATGAAAACAAGTCACAGCTTTATGAAGTTTTAGAAATGTAAATAATTAAGATGATATTCATATCTCCCTTATGTCGAAACACATCACAATAGACCGTTCATGCTGTGTTTCTATTTAGAATGCTCTTATTAATAACTTACCACGCACTAATTTACATTCTTGGATATAAAATAAGAGAAATAATAAAAAACTATTGTAAATTTTCCTTCATTTGAATAATGTCAGTTTAAGGTACAAAAATGAAACTGTACAATATGGGATTATGGAAAAGGTATAGAATTAGGAACCTATAATCCTGATTTTTAGCCACAGCTCTGGCAATAACTAGATTGCAACCTTGGGCAAGTCAATTGCCCTTCTTGGCACTCAGTTTCCACATCTGAAAAATGAATAGATTGCACTAGTTGCTTGTTAAAAATATTTCTAGTTTTAATATTCTATGTTGTAGGGGTACCATCACTGTGTAAAATAGAAACAAGATAAAATAACTTCTTATAAAAACACAATAATAAAGAGATACCACAAATTAGATACTTTCTGTAATGTCCCAACTCATAGGATCAAAAATGGCTTCATGTTCCTTTTAAAGACAATTGTTAAATTTCAACCTCAAGCATAAATAAACTCTAATTTCATTAACTTTATAGGCATTTAAAGTGTCGCTGTTCCACAAAGTGACAATTTACTAGCTGTTTTATACACTTAAGGTCTAAAGTGGGGTTTAAAAATGGTTCCTATTCAGAAGATTTAAAAATCAATTTCGAATGTTCCTTCACATAGCCTTAAGATGCACCTTTTCCCATACTATTTACTATTCCTTATAGTTCATATGTATTCAGTCAATAAATAGATCAATAAGTATTCATTGAGTGTCTTCTGTCTATTCACTTTTGTGTGCACATGTTCTGGAAGATGGACCAGGAAATCTTAGACATGGCTATTATTTAATTTGGAAGATGAGACCAACACACAAGAAAAAATAATAAACAATAAGTGAAAATATGTGATAAATATGCAACAAATAGTAGGAACTATAATTATTTCAAATTACAGAGATATGAGCGATCCTATGGGGTGAATATTCAGAAAAGGCTTCATGAAGGAGGTGAAATTTGAACTAAGTTCCTTTTCAGTAGTCGTGAAGGAGCGAGGAAGGTCCTTCTAGCAGAACAGGAGTGTGTAAGCCAAGGAAAGAAATTGTAATATCTATTCAGAGGATGGCAAGTAAAAGGATTTGGCTGAATCAGGGGGTCCTAGGAGGCAATTCATGGGAAATGAAGCTGGACATGTAAGTTAAATGTAAGTGGAGAATGTAAAGCAACAAACCAAAGAGTTTGGGGCATGTTATACTACCGTGATTTCTGTGAAGAAAAACTAGACTTTGAGAGACCAACTGGAAGTCATTGAAGTTATTCAGGTGTGACGTGACAAAAAGCCTGTCCTCGGGTGGCGACAGTGGTGAAATTAGTAACATGACTTCTTAACAACCAATTGATTCTCTGGGTGATGGAATCAAAATGGCTTCAGGATTACACATCTGCATGTTTAGAACATGGCAAATACTTGCTATTTCTAGATAAACAGAAAAAGGATCCAATTTTGAGAAGACCTTGAGCTTGTCTTTAGACAAGTATTTTCTTATAAAATTATATAAATGTGTATATATATATATATACACATATATATGTATATGAATGTTCATTGGAAATGAGGAATTGAAACCCAGGAAGTCAGGGCTAGAGATAAAGATTTGAGAGTCATGCAAATATAGTGAGATGGTATTTAACATCATGGGACTAAGACATTTACAATAAATATACTGAAACACGTAGAAAGCTGAGGCCAGGGCTTCTGGTGAGTAAGGAGAAAAATCAAATTCATTAAAAGAAAAAAGATTAAGAGAGAAAAAAATTAAATATCCAGGAGACAAAGAAAGTTTCAAAAGTAGACAATGGTCAATTGAATCAAAAGATTCAAATAACTACGACTGAAAGAATGCTGAGCAAATACATTGGACTTGGTAATTAGGAATTTACTGGTGACTCTCAGCTTAGAACTCTGGCCTTTTAGAGAATAACACATATTTCTTCCCAACCATAAGTTTACTGCTTCTTATCCCTAGCATCTTTTTGGATGCTAAAAACATGTGGAATTGAAATAAGACATCTTTAATGGTTGAAGTTGCTTATTAATGGAGTATCTTTTCTCCCCACATAGGTCCTACTGATCAAGGTCAAGCTATTGGCTTGACCTTCCTCTCCAGCCATCCCAACCTATAGTGATATCTTCCTCCAATGAACTCTTACAGAACAAATCAGCTGACCTTGCTGTAGATGCTATAGTGTGTTGTAACTTAATATATTGTCTTTTCCAAATTAGACTGCAAACTCTGAGAACACAGATTGGTTTTAGGCTACCACATTGTCTATGAGAGTGCCTTAAAATTAATAGGGTCTCAACAAATATGTTTTTATTAGTGAATGAATATGGAATTCTTTAATATCAGATACATTTTTCTTTTTTAATCAAAGCAGAACAAACACATTGGAATAGATAAATTTTAAACAGGTTAAGCATATTTTCTGATAAAAAGTGTTGTTATTAACTGGAATGAGTTGTCAGGGGAAGTCAAAGAAAATGTCTCTATTATTTCTGGATATTCAACACACAAATTTCATTCCTAACTGAAAGTAAGGAAAAGACCTCTAAATTTCCTATGCAAGTCTACAAATCTATTACATAGTAGAATTTAACCAAGTTCATATCAATGAATAGAGTAGTCTTTTAGAATCTAAAAGTATCTCCTTCCTAGTATATTCTGCTGAATTAAAATCTGTAGAAACCACTCATTCTTTCTTAGCCTGACAGCATCATACACCTTCCTAAAGGCCATCTCTACCAGGAAGCCATCTGACAGTCTCCCACTCAAGATTAACCACTCATTCTTTTGAGGGTCATTCTCTCTCATATTATAGTCACCTTCAGGTATGTTTCTCTCCACTAGATTGTAAACTATTTGAGGGCAGGAATGATATGGGATTTTGGCCACTTTCTCACCACAGACCCTAGAATGGTCCTGAGTCAGAAAGAGTTTTTGTAGAAATGAGAGACAAACAGCACTTGAACTTTCCTTTCCCATTTCTGGGTTGACATAGTTTTGACAGCAGACCTGAAATAATCAATCAGACATTTTCATCTCCCATTATTCCAATCCCCCAAATGAGGAAGACTCAGTTACATTTGACTCGTCTCTAGCCTTCATGTCCTCCTCTGTTTAGTCTGTCCACATTCTTCCTGTAACCCTTTTCTCATGGTCCAAATTCCCTTCTTAGAATCTTTAACTGTCCCTCAGTACCTATAAGACAAAATCCACATTCTTCAGACAGGTATTGAGTGCCGTCCATTTCATACCAACAGTGTTGCATTCTTGTCAGACCAAATCCCTTGGTAATATCAAAAAAGAATCACATTTATACCAACCTCTGAATCTCTGCCCATGCTATCCCTTGAGACCCTAATCTCTCACTCCCATTCGTCCAATTATCCAAATTCTACCCACCTTTCTGTTCTTCAAGGCTAGCTCACCTCCCATTTCCTTAATGTGGCCATCCTTGAACACCCCCAAACCACATATATCTCTTCCTTGTCTGAAATCCCACAGCCCTCAGGTGCACACCACTAATTTTAGCATGTTGAATTGTTCCTCTTTATGTTGTTTGCACATATTTCACCTAGTTAATTTCATGGAGACAAGCAGTTTCTTGAGCTATGAAATAGGGGTAAATTAGTACGACCTTAATATGTGCCCCCCCAAATATTTGCTTTAATAAAAGGGCTAGTCCCCGTTTGCCTCAAAGTGCCTAGTACAGCAGTGAGCACACATGGTATGCATTATGACTGGTAAAATGAACGAATGAATGAGCAAATGAATGAATGAACGAATATTAGGTGGAGAAGAAATGGACTCTGAGAAAGGAAGTCACAATAGGTGAAAACGTTCCCTGTGAAGGGGATTAAGTCCAGTATCTTCAGAGAGTGAAACCAGGGTTTAAGTCTCTGAAATCTACTTGTTAAAGGCAAAGAAAAACAGACTATCATTACTTTTTTACAGCAAAGTTAGATTAGCAGCATAGCAAAATTGATCTACAGCATATAAAGCAGTGAAAGCCCTGATTTATAGTAATAACTTTCTACATTGCATTTAATGTTTCTATATTGGTTTTAATGTTTTAAAATTTTTTAATGTATGCTTTAACACGTAAAGAACACCTTTTCACAAAGAACTTCACATCTTCCAGATATTAATCTGGTTCAAAATCAGAATGAAATTATTATGTAGAATTTTTTTTTTTTTTTTTTTTTTTTTGCGGTACACGGTCCTCTCCCTGTTGCGGCCTCTCCCGTTGCGAAGCACAGGCTCCGGACGCGCAGGCTCAGTGGCCATGGCTCACGGGCCCAGCCACTCTGCGGCATGTGGGATCTCCCCAGACCGGGGCACGAACCCGTGTCCCCTGCGTCGGCAGGCGGACTCTCAACCACTGCGCCACCAGGGAAGCCCCTATTATGTAGAATTTTTAAGAGTGTGTTTTAAAAGGTATTTTCTAAGAAGATTAGAGAAATGGAAAAACTTGGGAGCATTATAAACATGAGTTTGCCAACATGCTAGTAGTAACAAGGATCTAACTTAGGTGCACGGTGATCATTAGCATTCATGTGTTTCCACGTGCATATCAAGACCTAAATAAGCCCCTGATGTTTTCCTCTTTGACTGTGTGAGAGTTACCTTTACTTAAACAATCTAGCACTCTTGTTTTAAAGGGCTATTAATAACCACCTGCATCTTTGCTTCCTTTGCTGGGAAGAGGAAAACACCTTACATCTAGGAACTGGGTAAGGCCAGTTGAGGTCTCGGTTCTTAATCTTATATAACACAAGAAAATTATTGTCCAAGAACTAACTGTACTGACTGTAACTAACAGGCGTTAAACATGCTTCCAATATTTTAGGAATAATATATAAACGCTTTTACAGATAAAAAGGCAAAAGTTGTTTTGGGATGCTCTAGATTCTGGAGCCAGATAAACTACATTTGAATTTTGTCTCTACCAGTTACTAGTTACATGAACCTGAGTATAGAATAAGCCTTCATTCTACATCGGTAAAGTGGAAATAATGATTCCCTGTTTACAGAGTCTGACTGTAGCGATTAAATGGTATATCATTTTTAAAGGACCAAGTACAATGCCTAACGTATACTAGATTCTCACCCTCTCTTGGTTATTTTTCTGGTTTGTTTGCATCTCCAAGTAAGCTTACCCATTTCTATTCATTAAGAAATAAATGCATTCTGAACTATTTCCTCCCTTTGTACAGGCTTTGTACTGGCTCCTCATTAGTTAATTAATTCTCTAGAATACCAAAATACAATATTTAACACATTTGTAATGGAAGGACTAACCAGTCGATTCTGAGAACCTTGGCCAATTAAATTCCTTTGACGTCTTGGAAAACTACCCAGACAAGTTGTAGGACACATTTCTTTTCACTGCTCTGAGGTTGCATTTGAAGTTAAAATAGAAAGATTAAGAAAGAATAGCTTAGTTTTCTATCTCTCTTCATCTTTATCTAGCACCTTTTTTTTAAATGTAGAAGAGGATTTAGTAGTATTTACAGTGTTTGTGTATAAGGATGTTGAAAGCTCTCAAAGATTTTTCCTTCACTTGTTCACTGACTAGCATCAGAAATCATATCTTTTTTTCCTTCTGTCCTGTATAACAACCAAATAAACAAATAATATTTGTCACTTGTTAACACCCACTCAACTATTTCCATTTGTTCTTTTCATAGTATTTGTTGTGTGCTGAATTGGAACTGAGGTTCAAGAAACAAAGGAAATAGAAGATATAGTCCTATCCTTAAGGAATTCAAAGTCTTATGATGTCATTAGGAAAGACAAAACTCACAATGACATGAAGGCAAAAGTTACAATTATAGCTTCATTAGCTATTCAGATCCATAGTCAATTTGGGAGACCCTACTAAGTACAAGGCATTTTTTTAGGCATCGTGAAAGATATAGTGAACACTCACTGTCATTAATGACTTACATTCAATTGGGTAAAAAAACCAATGGAAGATGAATAAGAAATGTGTGTATAATGTTTAGCACAATTTTAGGCATAATACATGTTCAGTTGTTGCTAGCTATTATTATTATTATCAGTAATGATTATAATAATACATGGATTAAGATGTTTTATTTGAAATACAGAAAGCTATGTAGGTTCAACTGAGAAGTTTTCAGTATTGAAGAGGGTTTCTGACAGAGTAGTGTCAAACATTAGAGACATGAAATTAGGGAGGTGACTTAAGAGACTGCACATTTCAGAGAAGGTTTTCTCCAGGACAAAGGCTTGTTGAACATGCCTCTGTGCAAAAAGAGAGACAGCGAAAATGGCTGAAAATGTAAAAGGAGATGAGGCGAAAGATGGAGTAGGTTATCAGAAGAGCTGTGAGGGAATAGCTTTGGATGGTAGCCTTGGCTGTGGGCAGAGACACATCTTTTTTAGCAATAAGATCAAAAGAAGAAGGGAGACTTGTTGTAGAGAAATTTCTGTTGAATTTTAGGTAGTTGATAGAATTCACATCATTTAAGTTGCACTCTTTGAAGTAAGTTGGAAAAGATATCATCAATTGACAGTATGGGAATGGGAATAGGGTTGGAATCTTCAGGAATGGAAATTTAGAGTAATTGCTGTGGACAATGTATGGAGATTCAATTATCATCATGAAAGAATATCCTATTTTGATAACATAGACAGAAACAAGGCTATACAATTATTTACGTTTCTTTAAACATTTTTTATATTCTAGGAACAGAGAAATTGGGCTGGATTTTAGTTTGGCAAGGCCAGAATGACACAAGAACAAGGGGCGGGGATGGAAGTGATTTCCAGCTTCAAGGTGAACTGAGGCAAGCAAAATCAGAAAGGGTGAAATGGCCTGAGGGACTTGTCAGGGCCTGATTATCACAATGAAGTACCTGTTTCAGGGGATGAGGACCTGAATGATGGGGTGGGGCGATAGGTTGAAATCAGAGAGTGAAAGTTCCAAGTTTCGCTCAGAGAGATGGCATTGTCCCAGGGTTAGCCATACCAAGGGGTGGCTGGCCATCCCTGTTGTTGGACTAGAGAAGATTAGAGCACCACGCGGCCAGGATTCTGCACGGACTATCTTTTGAGTAATGAAATTTCCCAGAATGACAATAATGACAGCCTGGGGTGAACATATTCATGGGATAAGTGTCATTTTACTTGAGCTGTATAGGTTGTGTCCTAAGACATGATGGTGAAAATGGATGACAATAGATTTCAAAAAATTACAGATTGGAGGCTTTTTGAGGGTCCAGGTTAAGTTTGCTCTTTCCCATGTTTCCCCTCGGTAGGTGCAGTGTTTATACAGCCTCGATGGTTGATAAACAGGTTGCTTGTTGAAACAAAGCATAAACGAATAAACAAAAAAATGATGAACAAATTAATAAAATAGGCACTCTGGTTTGAAATGGGGGTATGAATGAAGGAGTTGGTTGACCCATCTGTGTGTCGCTCTGCGTGTTAAGACAGATGAAGGTGGGAATGGCTCTGCTGGAAGGGTCTGTGAGGGATGGAATATTATCAAGAGGTGACACAGTTTCATTTAATCTGAAGAACTGGAACTCATGTAGGAGGACATCATTAGGCATGTGGGGGGATAAACAAGTAATATGTGAAATGGGAAAGCAAAATGAACCGTGAATAAAGTGTTTCTTGGTCTCTAGTCCTAACTTAAGCTTAAGAACTTTTTTTTATTTACTAAAACCATAATTAATTAATTATGTAATTAATATAAATTCTTCCTTTGCAAGATGTTTCATAAAGTTAGTTTTGAATTGAGTGCCTTTTGCAACATGATTAAAATTAGGAAATATCAGAATGAGAAAAATACAATCCCTAAATATTAAATGGAAATTTTAAATAGGCATCGTGAGTGGAGCATTTGAAGAACTTCCGTGATGTTTTCCATTTTACCCCAGTAGACTTAGGCGCAGGTCACTCAGTCAAAAAATAAAACAAGTGCATAGCATTCAGAAGAGCAAGGACGTGAAAAGAAAAATAGAGAAAAAAAGTTTAAAATATGACATTTTATTTACATTGAAGTTGGCACTTACATTGCCTTTGTCCCTATTAATTTTACAGTGTTATAATGTTGTTGTTCAGAGCTACTTACAATGTCAGAGCAATCATTGCAGCATCTAGGACCTATTCAAATTATATCCAATCAGTTAGGCAAGAAGAAAAACTAAAAAGATGGGGTTGTCTCTCTCTCTGTCTTTCTCTCATATGGACTCATTATGATATAGTGTAAAGAGTAACGGGTTAAGAGTCAGGATACATGAATTCCCCATCCAGCCCTACCAGAAATTATTTGTGTAATGTTCTATGAATCATTAGCTTTACTGTACCTTAGTTGTATCGTCTGTTAAGTGAGGACATTAGACTAGAAATTTTGGACTCCACCCACCCTACCCTTTCTTCTAATGAGATTTTACTGGGAAGCGTGAACAAAGGAAACAAAAAGCATGGGCTGTGTGAGTTGCCATGGGAGGGGGAGATTCTCAGGTCTCCTGCCTCATGATCCTAGACCCAAGGCCAGGGTCCTGGGTGTGTGACCTGCAGTCACACAGGGGCCTGCACTGGAAGGGCCTCGCCCTTGGTTTGATGCTCTACTGCCGCCATTTTGCACTGAGCCTGGCAAATTGTGTAGGCAATCCTGCTTCTACCTCACAAAAGGTGTTAAGATAATCTCTGAGTATGAGCAGGATAGGAAGGGGTGGGGTCAGGGATTCTCCGCCTGAAATACCACATATAAACACCAATTCTGTTCAAGTGTACAGGATCCTTTGGCAGTATCTTGGAAGCAACTGAGTCCCAGGTAAAGATCTAGACCTAGATTGAAAATCTTGTTTGAGCCAGAAACACCGTGATACAAGGTATAAGTCCCCCAAATTGGTAACAGGAGTGATAAGGTTAGCAGGCTAGCAGTCGGTTAAGCCTCTTTAAGCATGAATTTTGTGTGTCATATCATTAGTATAGAAGAAAGTGGAGAAAAGAGTGAGAATGTTTTTGTACCTTTGTTGTCTTCTTGGTTTATAGCTTCCAATTCCTCTTATTGCTCTTATATGGAGTTTAAGTTAAAATTTTTAATACAGCTAGCTTTCTTCTATGGGTAACAGTAGCCATACAAGTAGCCATACATCATAAGGTATTTCTCAGGAAGAGTTGAGTTGGATGTATAGTGGTAATCAATTGTGCAAGATCAGCTTATCAGATTATTCAGTTAGTACCTAAATACTTAACAAGGAGAGAGTCCTGCTCTTATAAAGCATGTCATTTTCTTCTTGTGCATAAGATCAGTCACATTTTTATATGTTGGAAGAGTTTTGTCCTCCAGTCAGATCTGTCATGCATATTATCATTTTAAATTTTTTTAGTTAATTTCATACAATGAGTTTCTAAAAAGAAAGTATAGAAAGAGATACGTTCTGAGGAGAGAAAGACAGAAGTAGCACTTGGCAGGTTAAACAGGAGGGTCATTTTCAGACTATAATCAGTGTACACCGAGAACAGCCTGTTACTTCCTGGCGAATGAATGCTGCGGTTTTATGAGCTTTGTTTGCAGTTAGGAACAGCTATCTCCACTTCACAGCAAGAGTTCCCACAAGAAATAACTGATATCCCAAGCTTCTTGAGTGTCTCCTTCATTCATTCAGCAAATATTTAATAAGCACTGTTTTCCTTGTGATATTGTCTGTGGTTTCCAGGCACCTCTGAAATATTTTTTCTTAATCTGTGGATATGGGTCCTCCATCAGAAAACTGTGTTGCGTTGAGTTTTTAATTGAAAAGAATACAGATAAAACTCTCTAGGCCTAGCCAGTGAATAAAAAAGCAAATTGATTAGGGCAAAGAATTAATTGAAATGATGCAATTCTGAAACTTCGAAGATTCCCTAGAAAGCATATACTAGCTCATTTTACAGGAGAAGATATTGAGATTAAAAAACATAAGTAGCTGAGTCAAAATGAGTAGTCTAATAATTTTAAACCTGGTCTAATCATTCAATTAGTGGGCATTAGCTGTGTGCCTGACACTGCCCTAGGCACTGGGATAACAAAGGTGAATAAGACCCTCCATGCCGCTATCAGCTCATGGGCATGTAAACGAAAGATTATAATGTGATGTGATAAATTCAACAATTGAGATATGCAGATGGTATTCTGTAGAAGGAGGGTATGAACTCAGGTTGAAATCATCAGAAAGGCTCCCTGACATGGAAGTAATTCTGTGCTGTTTCCCAAAACCACGTTACTGAATGCCTTATTTAGCCAGGGGAGACAGAGAATTGAATTCCCAGAGTAGTGATTCTTTAACTGGGCATGTATCAGAATCCCCTAAAGGGCTTGTTAAAACACAGATTGCTGATTCCATCCGTTTAGGGTGGACCCCAAGAATTTGCATTTTGAACAAGTTCCCAGGTAATACCGATGCTGCTGGCCTGCGGACCACACTTTGAAAACCACTGTCCTAGAGCATCCTTAGGTGTCGTATGTCTCTACAGAAAGCATATGAAAGAGCACTGAATTACTGGACAAAAATACCATACTTCATAAACCTCTCTAAAATATAATAAAATAGTCTGAGTCTTTTTGGTAATATACCAATTCCAAAATTTTAGGTTTCACAGGTATATGAAAGATAAACATATTATCTAACGGGAATTTTTGTTTTAAAGGCGTGGTCTTTGTACCAATACATAGCAATCAAAACTGTCTAAGGGTTAGTAGTCTCTAAATCTGATATTCAGAATCCCCTAATAAAAAATCTCACTTAAAAATTAGACTCTGTCCCTGACTGGGCTGCTTCCTGCTGTTTAGGGAGATATTTGATCCTGCACAGTACTACAGATTCCCATCCCTTTGGAACTTTTTCTCCTGAAGCTCTTACACATTGGGAACCCTCACTGGCATCTGAATATGTGCTCCCAGGAGAAAGCCATGTCAGAGCAGGCATGGAGAGACTGGCCCAGAAGCTGTACTAATTCCCAGGAAGCGAAGAAAACTTTGTCACTTTTGACCTGGCTTTACACACACCTCTGTAGCAGTCGGAGGCTCTGCTGGGCTGCCCATGTAGCTGTGTAATGAGAAAAAGATCATCTTCCCTCATGGTTGTTTTTAGATATTTGGTGCCAGTATGTATTTCAGAAGCCTTCTACAGAAAGGCACACGTGCATTTTTAATGATAAAATGCCTATATTACATTAATTAGTCAACTTTAAACAAAGTAGCCATGAGGATTTATATACCTCAACAAATGCTGAATATGGGCTTTCTTTAAACTAAAAAATTTAATACAAATGACTGAATTAAAAATAATTTTCTGTGTTTTCTTACCATCTAAAATGTTGAGAAAGAGACTATTTTTCAAAAAGGTGATGAATACAGTTACCTAGGGTTCAGGTCCCTTTGCCTTGACATTTGAAGTGAGTAAAAGCAGATGATATGATAAATGCATAATTTCGATGTTAGACTGAGGAAGCGTGTGTGTCTCTGTGTGTGACTCTCTGTGTATATATGTATTTATATTCCCCTGATACACATGTATCTATATGTCTGTATACTGCAGAATAACAACCATTTTATGTACTTGTCTCTAAATATGAGGATCATGGAAGTAGGAAAACAATTCTCAGTCAATATCTTTGTGTCCTTATCCCCAAGTACACTCTCTGGTACTAGTAGGCACTCAATAAACAGTTATTAAACAAAGGGATGGATGAATGATTCTGCTCAGTTTTTTACATATACTTACTTCAGCTCTTCTAGACCCTCCAAGATATTTTCTTTTCCAAAAGAATTATTGATTCATGTTGATGTTTATTAAAATGGCTTAGCGTAATATTCAAATATATTTCTTTAACTTTTAAGTGAATGTTAAAAACATGCTGGGTAATAGACCAGTGTTAATAGAGCACCTGTCTTCCTACATGAACACATGCTTGTAACAAATAAAGAAAATAAATGGTGAGGGAATAAAACTAAAGAGAAAGAAACAGAAAAGGAGAAGCAATAAGGATCAAGGTCTCATCATAATATAGGTACTTGTAAAAGTATTAAGAATCTTTGAGAAATACCTAAAACAAGTCAATTATGGGGAGAGCAGGAGTTGAATGATTTGAAGACCAATATAACTCTTTTATTTAGAGGTTTTCTTTAAAGATGTTAACATTGCTTGTTTTTAGGCAATAACTTGAAAAGTTAGTCCATATTGATATTCATCATTATCCAAAAATATCAATATCTAAGATAGACATAAGGGTATATATGAAAGTATTAGCAACATTAGTAAGCGTGACCAACATATTTACAAGAAATTTGAGGCTGTTCTGACTTAAGGGACCTAGAAATTTACCCTAACGATATTAAAATACACTTGGCTATGAGGAAACATTTTTAATTAATGAAGTTCTGTTTTTGGATAGAGGAAAGTTTACCTGACCTTAGGGAAGGTTGAGATATTTGCAAGACACTAGGGTAAATTTTAGGACTAAATGCAAAATCTCTGGAGAAGGTATGGGAAGAAATTATTTGACGTTTCTTGTGAATTTTTGCTATGGTTTGATCATAAATACCATGCAAATATACTTTGTCAGTGTGTTTTGGCAATTCTTCCAAGGATACCAAGGAGTGAAGAGAAAGACAGGAAAAAGAAAGAAAAGAAGGTTTATTTTACACTAGAAAAACGCAGTGAGGAATTTTATAACTTTCTAGCAGATTTTCTACCTCATCTCTGAGTCCACTATACAGTATTACAAAATCTTTGTAAAGACCAAAAATGCAGACTTCCAAATAGAATCAAAACATTATCCTTCCCAAGAATTTTGAGAGTAACAAAAATTTAATTCCATCATTTGTTCTAGAATTGTAACAGTTAGGGCGATTTGGAGTCTAGGAGATTGAGACACAACATAGCCTAAAGCAGAAAAGGGAATTTTTCTGCTCTCTGGAAGGACGCAGGTGCTGCTTGGCCTCAGGAACAAGTCAAGTGTAGCTAGAAAAGTACTGTCAGGACTTGCCATTCTGTCTCTGCTTTTCTCTATATATCTGCTCATTTTCTCTCTTCGTAAGTCTTCTTATTCTACATGGGATTTATCAGTTCTTTCATTCTACATCTTATAGCTGCAGTCGCTGGGAAAAAATAAATCTGCCTTGGTGATCTCTTTGGAACCATGTTCTAAAATCATGGGGAAGGGATTGACTGAACTCAGTTGGATGGATTGGCTACCACGGGACCAGTCAGCGGTTTGACCTGGAGGATGGAGGGCTAAGATTGCTTCACTTCGGGTGCAGATTAATCCACTGTAACTAGGGGAGCAGAATCATGCAACAACATGGCAGCTGCCTTGGGTACCATAAGGTTTGGCACTAGGGACAGTGGGGAGCCATCCCAGGCAAAGGAGAATGTCATGGTACTGGGCAGAAAAAACCACATATTACTAGTACCCATAGCAACACCAGGGAAAAACACATTATATCCATGATGGTCATACCTAGTTCATAGAAGGCTAGATTCTAGCCCACTTAAGTGACTATAGATATTGAGAGATGTAACTAATAGCATATCTATACCACATGAAAAAAAAAATCTTGATAGAGCAAATAGGTTTAAATGTTTGGGTTTCTTCGTAAAACCCTTTTTGAATACTCATCTGAGCCCTATCAAACTCTTGCAAGTATTTATGATCACGAATACACAGCTTATCATGTAATTGTTCTACAGTTACTTGAATAGTAGGTCTGAGTTCCTAGCTCAACTGTAGGTGTCTTGTCTTATGCTTCCTTTTACTAGAAGACTTCTGCACCAAGATCAGTGTTAAGGACATAATTTATTCCACATTCATTCCATAAATGATTCTTGAGTGCCTACTAATTTCTAGGCAATATATTCGATGCTCAGGCCACAAAGATGATCCTTAATGAGAGCACATGATTTGATATCTTTTGTCCCTATCACACTTGACATAGAAATCTAGTATGGCCAGATCTGATCTAGCGAGTGAATCGCTTCTCCAAATACCAATAGTGTATCTAGATGCAGTTTAGTTTGCCTATCCAGAAAAATCAGAATTTTCCTCCCTTTTAAGCCGAAAGGCTATTAATGCAAATCCAATTGAATTTGCATTTGATTACATTTCTGATGGAAACATTCATATGCAAATGAAAATTCATGCAAAGATAGCCAGATAATTCAGATACTTGCTGAAATATCAAGATAAAATTAGCATGATATTAAATGTACATCCATCCATGTTTACTAGATTACACTCAGGATCTTCAAGTGGGACAGTGTTCTTGAAAAACTTAAATTGTGTCTTAAACATTTGACAATGTTCAAGTAGATCTGGATTTAGAGAGTTGCTATTACCTTACTATCTACTGCCACAGTGCTGAAAAAGAAGTCAGTCCCTGGTCAGATCAGTCAGGTTGTTCAAAAAAGGTTCATCTTGGACCCACGTTTTGTCCCCTTTGTCTTTTCTTGCGCTTAAAACAAAAGGTGACTTTTGATAGAACTGAAGTCATTTTGATGATCCAAAATGATGAACAAATATTTTGTGCAAGCTGGCAATTCCTTCATACCCCATAGTGACTTAATGGCGCGAGTTAAATGACACCATCACAATCACCACCAATACGTATCCTTTGGAAAACATCCATGACAACATGGACAGACCAGAGGGAAAGTGATCCTAATCAATGTCCGCATTCTTCTAAGAAAAGACTTAAGCAAAATTTCAAGATATAAAATCTTAATCCACTATTCCACATTCCAAACCTACATTTGAGGAAGTGCAGATCTTGGAATCAGACCATTGCTCTTGTTAAAATTAACAGAAGTTGAAGTGGCAAAAGAGAAAAGCTTGAGATCACCGTATTCAGAGAGTTAGCACTTAGTTTAATAGTCTACAAAGTGTAATGCTCCCCAAGTTTATTTTATTTGATCCAGTGTATTCATTCATATTTTCAAATCTTTTTAGAATTCCCATGCTTCCTGGTGTGGTGAATGTCCCTTACCATCCATCAAATTCAAAAAGCCTGAACCTAAGGGAGGGCCTTAGCCTTTCCCTCCTTGGCTCACCCAATCTTTCTCCAAATCTAACAATCTTACTTTTTAAGTATCTCTCAAATCCAGCCACTTCTTATAGTCTCCATCACCAGTTCTCTAACTTTTATCATTTGCCTAATCAATGGCAAGAGACTCCTAACTGGTTTCCCAGAATCTACTTTTCTCTTCCTGCATTCCCTATCATACTGTAGCCAGAGTTGTCATATTAAAATGCAGGTAATCTATAATTTCATCCAACCATCCTCTCTGCCTAATACCCTTCAATGGCTTCCTGTTTCTCTTAGAAGAAAACTCAAATCCTTAACAGGGCTAGCACATGCTGCAGGGTCTAGTCCCTACCTTCCCCTTCACCCTTGCATCACGCTGCTTCCCTTTCTCTCCACACTCTAGCAGTCCTTTCAGATCCCGAAATGCTCCATTTTCTTTCTAGTCGCCACTGCTGTACCCCAGCTTCTAAAGTTAGTTAACTTTGTGCTTCTCAGTTAAGGCTTTTCTGATCTTCCACACTCCATCAGGTCCCCGTCAGGTCCCCCTGTTACTTCTGTAGTACAACCGTACAGCTTTCTTTCATAACACTTATTTGAGTTTGTAATATTATATCTACTTTTTGAGACAATATCAGTTGTATTGATCATTCTCATGGCTTCCTAAAGAATGAGGCTGGATCTGTTTTTTGCTTATCAAAACAAGGCGTGATGCCTATCTCATACCAGGCATTCAGTAGATACTTGTTGATTAACGGAAGGTTCCACTTTCTGTTCTTCTCATAACATTTCATAACAGTGAAAGCCAAAAATAAAAATTGACTGGCTTGCTTGAACAACACCCTGCCACAGATTGCCAGGGAGAATTAGGATGGCAAGTACTATAATATCTTTTATGACAGAGAAGGTGAGATGATGAATATAGTGGAATCAAGGTTAACTGTTCTCAAAAACTATGAAAGTAGGGCCCCACCATTAATTGTACTAGCAAAAGACTTTTCTTCACTTACTTCTGGTAGACAATAATGTGGCAGCCACTCTCCCAACACTGTCTTATGCATAAGTTTCTACTTAGGATGTTTAAAGCCACAACTTATTTCAGAAACATAGCTAGTGGTTTCTAATATACAGTCTTGGGACAAGAGTTGCTAAAGTTGATTTACAACTATCATTCATGTCATGGGAATAGAGTCATAATTACAAAAGTTAAAAATCATATCGAAATCACACTGCAGCATAGCCAGTTTCTTAACTCCGTCTGTTACTTTTTTATTTCTATCAGTGTGAGCTTTATTTTATTTTCAGCAGCTTTAAAATACTGAGCTAAACATTGAAATTTTAAGGAAGGATAAACTCCCACATTCCCTGATTTTTTAACAAAGTCCCATTATTATCTCTCTAGGAATATCCGTCCTTTCTCATCTCTCTCGGACTGGGTGGTCCTGGCGGTCTGTGATGTTCAGAGACTGGAGGGTTAAAAGCTTATTTTTAGCAACAGGATGTATACGTGGTTAGGAACATTAAGTGTAGTGGACTATAAAAAATTAATTATACCTTTCTTAAAAGAAAAGGAAGTTTTATATAGACTGCTAAAGTAGCTTTGAGTTCATATTATCTCTCATGTTTATGGATCTGAGACTATAGTTCTGTTTTTTTTTTTAATTTTCCCTGAAAAACATTAAAAAATTTCTTTGATTCTTTGTGAAGCACGCAGACTAGTATTCCAAGAAGAGGAAAATAAAATATACTTATTTAACTTAAAGTGTCCTCTCTTTTTGCATATATTATGAGAATAAGCATTCAATCAATAACTGGTCATCTGCAACACTTCCTACAAATAAACTAGGTATTTGTAATCTTTTTGCAAGTCTATGTGTCTTACTAACAATGATGTAGGCAGACCGAGGCTCCTAGGAAGAAGGCCCTGAAAAGACATTTCTTCTCCTTTTTACCATTTCAGTTAAGAATGCAAATTGCACATCAGACTTTGAGGAATACTTTGCCAAAAGAAAACTGGAGGAACGCGATGGCCATGCAGTCAGCATCGAAGAGTACCTTCAGCGCAGTGACACAGCCATCATTTACCCAGAAGCCCCTGAGGAGCTGTCTCGCCTTGGCACGCCAGAGGCCAATGGGCAGGAAGAAAATGGTGAGGCTGTAATTCATTTTTAGCCACGACGCTGACCTCTGCAGCTGTTACAATTACAAATGCACTACATGCCTGGGTGTTTACCTTAAAATTTGAAGAACAGCTGCAGAGGCATGGAATTTCATGAGCAAAGATTAGAACTGTAATTTTAGGGTATTGTGAAATTTTTTTTGTCAGCAAATTTGTGTCATCTGTACATCCAATAAAGAACCAGAACAATTAGAGCCTATTTCTAAGAGATAAAAATATCTACATTGATTCCTATCTTTCCAAAATATTTCACTTTTGAGGAAAACAAAAAAGTTTAGAGATACTGACCCTAACCTTTGTTCTTCTTTACCGACACCTGAAAAGCTCCTTCACCCCATGACTCCCTGAGTCATATGTGACTAAAGGTTTACTACAAACTGTCAGTCACCTAAAGAGAATCTCCTCATTTATCAGCTGTTTAAATTTCCCCCCAAATGCTCCAGTAATTAATTAATTTTCCAGCACAGTGTGAGCTGATTTCGACAAGTCTGCCCTGGGTGTGCAAGGGGACTGGTGTGCGTGGAGGCCGCGTGCGCCTGTGGCACTCTCGTGGAGCAGATTGCAGTGATTCCTGTCATACCATCCCGGGCAGTCAGCCCATTAGCTGCCATTGATTTACTGACCTTTTGGCCTGCTTCTCTCCCTCTCGTCTCTCGGCTACAGACCTGCCACCTGGAACTCCAGATGCTTTTGCCCAACTGCTGACCTGCCCCTACTGCGACCGGGGCTACAAGCGCTTGACATCACTGAAGGAGCACATCAAGTACCGCCACGAGAAGAATGAAGAGAACTTTTCCTGCCCTCTGTGTAGCTACACGTTTGCCTACCGCACCCAGCTCGAGCGGCATATGGTGACGCACAAGCCAGGGACAGATCAGGTGGGGGGTTGGTTTTAAGTGATTTCTTTCTATAATAACCCCTTAGAGAAACGATATTGCTTTGATTGGCAATCATTATTAATTTTTCATGGCATTTTGAAGATGCAGATCTTTTAATGGTAATAGCTTTAATTGAGGTCTAAATGATTTTTTGATGGTCTCTTCTAATATGATTTAATAGTCTTATGTTCACGATCGAATGAGTGTGTTAATTTCTAATTTAGAAATTTTATTTGCACTTTAGTTTCATTTTTATGTTCCACAAAAAGTGAATGAAATTGTAGCTTTTTAATTATACATTATTAAACATCTCAGCAATTTTAATTCCATTTTTCACCTAGTTTTACTTAGATTTTTTTTTTTGTATGAGATCTAAGTCATAGTAAAAGAAGTGTGCATTTTTTCATTTGTCACGTAACATCTTCAATTACTTAGACTATTTTTACAAGCTGCTCCTAGTTTATGAAATTTCATTAAGTGTTTCAAAGAAAATAAAAAAGCCTCCAATATATGTGCATATCTATATAAAATAAACTGGATTAATACTAAAATGTTGGATATGCAATAAAAATGATCCCTTTCTGATATGCATATTTGTTACTAAATGTTAAAATTGCTCTGCCTCTTTCGGCTTACTTGTGTTAAAAATAAAAACTCTGTCTTAAACAGCATAGCATCTTAAATCCTTAAAATGATTGAATAGGATTGATTCATAGTGTCCCTTAAATGTTTTAGCAAAACTGCTCTTTCTGTCCTCCTGGGAGAATTGACTGCAGATTGCTATTATGAGGTGTTCATATGGTAACAGAAATGGTGTGCCTTAAGCCCCAATAACTGGCCCAACAGATCTGGAATCACCCGTAAACCTTGACACCATATCTGTTTTTAAAATTATCGAACAGGATATTGTCTAAAATTCTTATGTTTCTTTCTTATGGGCTTTATTTTCTTTGAATAAGGAAAATGAGAATAAGCAAACACGATCCAGCAATGGCGATGATACTATATTATGGAATTTTACTATTTTAAGAAAACAGCTCATGTAAATCATTTCATTTATATCTGATTGAACTTGTCACCTGAATGTTTTTCCAAGTTCAGTTATAAAAACTATGCTTGCATAGTTACACTTATGTAACAGTTTCTCTCCCCTTGCTTATATGCACAAAAACTCTAGGAAAAAAAACCAAGCCCAGATATTTATCTAGCATAACCGCTTTAAATTTCACATGCAGAAGTGTGATTGTGTTGGCGCATTATGAATGGTAGCTTTGGTGTTGAAAAGTCCCCTCATTTGCTCATGGCATTTACAATTAGTAAATTAAAATGATTGTATCATATTAACAGTGGCACAACTAAAGTTTATAGTAGTCCTCTGAGGACTGTGGGGGGAGACAAAGCAGCTGTTGCTGTTTGTTTATGCAACTCAGCAACATATGAGCACTGGTCCCTCAATGGCGCTCGGCGGGCTGGGCTCTGCTTGATCTTTGAAGGTTGCTGCTGTTTGAACAAACCTCCCTGTGTCCCATGTAACACCATCTGTCTCACTAGGAATGTGGGAAGATTCAGCACACCCTAGCAGTTGTCATACCGTTTCTGTGCTGTCTTTTTGCAAAAGGCTTTTGTGTCATTGCTGCTTGAAAAAGGCTGGCCTCCTACCTTGAGCATCCAGAGTGGATGACTGTATTTCTTTCTTTTCTTTTTTCTTTTTTTTTTTTCAGAATTCTAAGTCACAGTGCTTTTGTTCCCTTGTTCAAAAAGGTCAGCTGTGTTTGATTATATCTTTGCTGCTTTTAACTTGTCTTTTCAGCAAACTTTTTGTCTTTTTCATCCCTACTCCCTAGCACACTACTAAAAAGGAAAATGACAAGTCGGTGAAGTCTTTCCTACTGGCCTGTGATAAAACTGCTCAAGCAGCTCTAACCTAAGATGTTGTCTGTTACATTTGATAATGAGTCAGATCTTACATGCAACATCTCAGGGAAAACAGAGTTTATATTTGCTACTAGCATAGTGAATGGGGTATTTAAACATGCTTATCATGTAATGAAATAGTTATAGTCAAGGATTTTTAAATTTATGTGTGTGGGGCTTTTTTTCCTTCTTTAAAACTGGTATTCCTTCATTATAAGATATACTTTTACCTCAGTCCAGAAAATATGATAAAATGAGTTATTTGTGTGGGGAGTTTTTTGGGGAGACTATTTAGGATTTTGAGGATAATATTAATTTTTTTCCTTGACAAAACAGTTGCATTCCAATAGGGAATCTTCAGATTTTAGAATTTGCAGTAAACACAGAGAACCACAAACATCTTTGCAATGATGCTTTCTCATCTGTAACGGCTCAAAGAAACATTCTGGAAAAGAGACTACAGAGATAATCCTAAAGCAAGTGTTGGATGCGCATGTGAAAGCACTTTTTTTTTATTTGTTCCAATTTTATTGCCAACATTATCACTTTTATTGCAACTCTGAACGGCTGGGCAAATAAATAAACATGCACTCAAACCTTTTGGCCTGTCTGAAAATAGAGGCCTTTTACAAATATTTGTAACAAATTTCCTTTGTTCCTCCTGCACAAAACTGATGTCAGTCTTCCTCCTTTTATAGCACCAAATGCTGACCCAAGGAGCAGGTAATCGCAAGTTCAAATGCACAGAGTGCGGCAAGGCCTTCAAATATAAACACCATCTGAAAGAACACCTGCGAATTCACAGTGGTGAGTAACAGAGGGGCTGGTGCTTACATTTGCATTTTGTTTCATTAGGGGCATTTTTAAAGATCGTGTAAAATTTACACAATCCTGTATGTAGTTTTTTGGATCTACCCATTTATGTCACAAGCTATGTGCACCTGCTTTGTCATCGTGAGACTTATGGTACCACCAGTAGCACTACTAATAAGAAGAGGAGTGCTTATACTTCTTGAAAATTGCAAATGCTTTGATCTATTGTGAAATCTAGAGGCTCCTTTTTGTCCTTTTAAAAACTCTTCTACAGATTAAATGTTTTGACCTGAAGAAACTCAGCTGGCAAATTCTGAAGGATATTCATTTTTGATACCCAACCTTGAAAGAAGAATGTGGGAGAATTTTGGAAAAGAGCTTTTGTATGATAAGTGTTCCTTGATTCCTGAGAGCTGTATATTACAGAACAACAACCTACCACTGAGATTTCTTCTTTATAACTATTTTGATAGCTCTGCCAAGCATTTTATTACCAAATTGGATGCTATTCAAAGGACTAGTTGGATTGGTAGAGTCAATGGAATCTTCACAGAGTTGATTAAAGCCATGGCTACACTTCCCTTTGAATACTGTGACATCTTTATCGTGCTATTGACCACACATTAATCTGACACTCTGTTTAAATAGGAGGCCGCCGATGGCAAGACCAGATTTGGGATCTTGGCTGAAAAAGGCACAGATAGCCCTCACCTTCCACTGCTAACATCTTGAATTATGTCCTTCCAGGGTAGATAAAGCCCTGAAACAGTGATAGCCACATAATTCTAATCTAACCACCAAGAACGTAGAGGTGCCCCATTGTGTTCCTTTCCTTTGGTTGCACAGATTCTTGCCTTGGTAGACAACTGCAGTCGTTACCCAATCAAAAAAATGTAACGTCAATTTTAATTGTCATTTTAGGTGAAAAACCGTACGAGTGCCCCAACTGCAAGAAACGTTTCTCCCACTCTGGTTCCTACAGTTCACACATCAGCAGCAAGAAATGTATTGGCTTAATCTCTGTAAATGGCCGGATGAGAAACAATATCAAGACGGGTTCTTCCCCTAATTCTGTTTCTTCTTCTCCTACTAATTCAGCCATTACCCAGTTAAGAAACAAATTGGAGAATGGAAAACCACTTAGTATGTCTGAACCAACAGGCTTACTTAAAATTAAAACAGAACCACTAGACTTCAATGACTATAATAAAGTTCTTATGGCCACACACGGGTTTAGTGGCACTAGTCCCTTTATGAATGGTGCCCTTGGAGCCACCAGCCCTTTAGGAGTTCATCCGTCTGCTCAGAGCCCAATGCAGCACTTAGGTGTAGGGATGGAAGCCCCTTTACTTGGATTTCACACAATGAATAGTAATTTAAGCGAGGTACAAAAGGTTCTACAGATTGTGGACAACACAGTTTCCAGGCAAAAAATGGACTGCAAGGCTGAAGAAATTTCCAAGTTGAAAGGTTATCACATGAAGGATCCATGCTCTCAACCTGAGGAACAAGGAGTTACTTCTCCTAATATTCCACCCGTAGGTCTTCCAGTAGTGAGTCATAATGGTGCCACTAAAAGTATTATCGACTACACGTTAGAAAAAGTCAATGAAGCCAAAGCTTGCCTCCAGAGCTTGACTACTGACTCAAGGAGACAGATCAGTAACATAAAGAAAGGGAAGCTACGTACTTTAATAGATTTGGTCACTGATGACAAAATGATTGAGAACCACAACATATCCACTCCATTCTCCTGCCAGTTCTGTAAAGAAAGTTTTCCTGGCCCCATTCCTTTGCATCAGCATGAACGTTACCTTTGTAAGATGAATGAAGAGATCAAGGCAGTCCTACAACCCCATGAAAACATAGTCCCCAACAAAGCCGGAGTTTTTGTTGATAATAAAGCCCTCCTCTTGTCATCTGTACTTTCTGAGAAAGGAATGACAAGCCCCATTAACCCATACAAGGACCACATGTCTGTACTTAAAGCATATTATGCTATGAACATGGAGCCCAACTCTGATGAACTGCTGAAAATTTCTATTGCTGTGGGCCTTCCTCAGGAATTTGTGAAGGAATGGTTTGAGCAACGAAAAGTCTACCAGTACTCAAATTCCAGGTCACCATCACTGGAAAGGAACTCCAAGCCGTTAGCCCCCAACAGTAATCCTCCCACAAAAGACTCTTTATTACCCAGGTCTCCTGTAAAACCTATGGACTCCATCACGTCACCATCTATAGCAGAACTCCACAACAGTGTTACGAATTGCGATCCTCCTCTCAGGCTAACAAAACCTTCCCATTTTACCAACATTAAACCAGTTGAAAAATTGGACCACTCCAGGAGTAATACTCCTTCTCCCTTAAATCTTTCCTCCACATCTTCTAAAAACTCCCACAGCAGTTCTTACACTCCAAACAGCTTCTCTTCTGAGGAGCTCCAGGCTGAGCCTTTGGACTTGTCATTACCAAAACAGATGAAAGAACCCAAAAGTATTATAGCCACAAAGAACAAAACAAAAGTTGGCAGCATAAATTTAGACCATAACAGTGTTTCTTCGTCATCTGAAAACTCAGATGAGCCTCTGAACTTGACGTTTATCAAGAAGGAGTTTTCAAATTCAAATAATCTGGACAACAAAAGCGCTAACCCAGTGTTCGGCATGAACCCATTTAGTGCCAAACCTCTATACACAGCTCTTCCTCCACAAAGTGCATTTCCTCCTGCCACTTTCATGCCACCAGTCCAGACTAGTATCCCTGGGCTACGACCATACCCAGGACTGGATCAGATGAGCTTTCTACCACATATGGCCTATACTTACCCAACTGGAGCAGCTACTTTTGCTGATATGCAGCAAAGGAGAAAGTACCAGCGAAAACCAGGATTCCAGGTAATGAGACATATCTTTTTGCTTCAGAGAGAGGAGGTGAAAATTATATCTTTTATGTGTATGTAGGAAAAACATCTTAGTGAAAAGAATCTAGTGCTGTGTTCTCAGCAGAAATAGAAGAGTGGGTTTGGACTTGAATCTAAAACTGAGTGAGCTCCACAAATAAACGGAGAAACAGTGGAACACTGTGCTACGTAAGCACTTTTGCCTTAAGAAAGATAAAGAACTTAATATTTATTTTTGAGATTTATTTGGATTGATCCATCTGCTTTCAGAATTATACATTGATATGAATATTTGGTAGCATTTACATAGATGCTAAAAGTTAACATTTATGACAGTCACAGACTTCTAGAGACGCTCACAGCTTGCAATAATGCATGTATAAATTTGATGTTCACTTCATTTTATAGTTTATTTGGAAGAGCATTTTAAAAATATTTTGTACATTCCACACGATTTCCTTTGTAGGTTTCAAGCTAGTAAATAATTTATGGTTTTTCAAATACAAAAGCAGGTATGTTCTAACATCACGGAGTATAATCCCTGTTTGCAAAATAGAAGTGAAAGTAGCAGGGCACCTCTGTAACAGCTGTTCCGGTATTCCAATTTACAGTACATCTGCCCTCTTTGTAAATGTATTTAAGCCTATTTAATCTTCTCTAGTATTAATTAGTGCAAACGTAGCCTAAGAAAACTGAACTGTGGGCTAGCAAATGGAAATGTATGTTATCATGCAAGTTTGCACTCCTTTGGATCAAGACAAAATAAATATCAAGAAATTTAATAATTTACTGATCCACATTCATTATTGCTCAGCGCTGAAGGCTGTTTTAACATAGATAGAACATTGATAAAAAAGTGTTATTAATATTCCCTATTTCAAATTAGAAAATTAAATATAAAAATATAGCTTGAGGCCTTTAGTTGGTAGACATACATTTAAATAGATTGCATAATAATAACATTTTGTACCTAAATATAAAATTCAATTAAAATGGGGTTTCCGCAGCTATGGATCATTCCTAAAGTTAAGCACGCTGGAAAATACACAAATTCTGATGTTTAATTCTCACTCACAGGTATTTCCTGATAGGAAGAGAATTCAGGAATTTGGGAGAGTTTATGTTTTTCTCACCTTCAGAGTTGACCATTTTCTATCCCTGAAAAACAGCAAGCTCTACCACCTAGGGCAGAGAAGGTTTATATTTTTGCTGAAATGTGAAACCTCATATATTGTTTGTGGAAAGTAATAGTTTTTAAAAACTAGATCGATCCGTCGCTAGCACCTCTGAGGTTCTCCAAATGTCAGCCGATGCGAAGTTGTTTGGTACAAACACAAAGAGAAGCAACTGTGTTGAACTATGTGATTATATCACAGGGAGAATTGCTTGATGGAGCACAAGACTACATGTCAGGCCTAGATGACATGACAGACTCCGACTCCTGTCTGTCTCGAAAGAAGATCAAGAAGACAGAGAGTGGCATGTATGCATGTGACTTATGTGACAAGACATTCCAGAAAAGCAGTTCCCTTCTGCGACATAAATATGAACACACAGGTATGAGTGACTTTGACTAGCTAGTTAGAGCTTCCCGGCCTGCTGTACATTTCATAATATTTAATGAGTACACTTGTGCAACATAAGATGTAGCATATGCTGATACCTTCAACAAGGAAGAAATAATGCTTTTGCCTAGCTCAGTGGGACTTTTTCGTTGCCTGTTTATTGGATCATTCATGTGTTTATCAGTGTGCTTGTCTTATATTTTTTGAGTTAGTCTTACACCAAATTCACAAATCATGTCAAAGATATATTTAAATGGCCAGGGCAGTGAAATGACATGACACAAGCCAGCTATTGAAAATATCTTCAAATTCTTAAGCTGTGATGAACCTGTATATGGAAAAATTTAACAATAAAAAATTCAGTCAATGCTGTATTCGTTTCATCATCGAAACATCAAGGAAGCCACGATTTGGGGGTAACTCTGTTTGGTTTTCATAAGTTGGCCATGTTTTGAATAAACTAAAAGCATTAGGACTGTGAAAGAAAAGACATAAAGTGGATAATAGGCCAAATGAGCTACTGGAATTACTAATATTTGGAAGACTAAAATACAACTTTCTAAATTTAAATAGTTTCTTTCCAATTCATGCATTCCTCATTAGGAAGCGTTGACAAGATAGCAGCCTGATTCTTCCCCATAAGGAGAGAAGTAATGAGTTAATTTTTCAAAAGAAAGCTGAAGTGCCATAAGGTGAAGCAATATTAGTTCCCACAATCCAAGATCTGATCTGCAACTGCGTGCTGGAGCTACGCCTGTGTTCCCTCCCTCCCCCTCCTTCCACCCTTAACCACAGAGTAACTCGGCTTCATCCCTGTTCTTAACCCATCTCCAGCTTTTCTCCAGTAGAAATTTGGCATGCTGTACTGGCCCTAAGTGGGAAAAGAAAGAATGTAGGATCGCAACCAAAGTACTGATGGGCGGAAATTATAGGAAAATTCTCATTTTAACCAAGATGTCTAGTATCAAACATTTTAATATAGGGACTTCCCTGGCGGTCCAGTGATTAAGACTCCGCCCTTCCAATGCAGGGGGCGCGGGTTCGATCCCTGGTCAGGGCACTAGGATTCCACATACCTCGCAGCACAGCCAAAAAATAAAATAAAATGAGCTTTGAAAAAATGTTTTTAACATAGAGGAAAAAATTAACCTAACATTAATGCTCTTTGGGGAAAAGTAATGAAGAGGCAAAAAAGAACAAGAAAAAAGAAGAAAAGGGAATGTGAATACCTCCTGTCACAGTTTGTCTAAATACGTAGCACCCTTTTTAGTGACTGAAAACCATCCTTGGGAAGCCTTTGTACTGATCACTCTCCCTTATTCCTCACTGGGCATGTGAGGGAGGCAGTACAAGTGACCACAATCACCTGAGGGTCAGGGAAAGTTGGGTGAGTCCTACAACGTTAAGTGTTGAGGGTATTTGTAAAAAGAACAAGGTTGATTAATAACAGCGCTCTTATTCCAACCAACCCAGTTTTCTTTTCCTTCAGTTGTCTGATACTAATTGCTATGATTTCAAAAGTTCAACTAATGATACTTTTAAAGCAACCTAATTTGAATAGCAAATCCCAATAGTTTTTACACTTGTTTGGTAAAATTCAATGTTTGAAACATCACAGTTTTCTTACATTTGTCTTTTTTTTTTAATTTATTTGTTTTTATTTTTGGCTGCGTTGGGTCTTTGTTGCTGCGCGCAGGCTTTCTCTGGTTGCGGCGAGCTGGGGCTACTCTTCGTTGCGGTGCGCGGGCTTCTCATTGCGGTGGCTTCTCCTGTCGCGGAGCACGGGCTCTAGGCACGCAGGCTTCAGTAGTTGTGGCTCGCGGGCTCCAAAGCGCAGGCTCAGTAGTTGTGGCGCACGCACGTAGTTGCTCCGTGGCATGTGGGGTCCTCCCGGACCAGGGCTCGAACCCGCGTCTCCTGCGTTGGCAGGTGGATTCTTAACCACTGCGCCACCAGGGAAGTCCCTGACATTTGACTTTTATGATAGATATCAATAGATGTTTTCTTTAGTACCAAGTCCTATTTTTGTATTATAGATTAAAGATATTTTCATACCTAAATTTACTTTAATATCTTAATCAACCTCAAATATATTTTGTATTCATTATTCAACTACAATAGGCACATCATTGAAGGCATCTTTCCCTCTCTGATTGGTTTTATTATATGACCATATGCAAACTCTACCGTTTACTACATGGTGAGTGTAAAACTTTTATTTTAGTGAGGGCTGTCATACATATTGACATCCAGTCAGTATCTTTATTTCTTATAAATTAGTCTATAAACTTCAAGGTGTATAGATAGTTAAGAGACCCCAAAGTTGACAAATGCAAATATGCATAATCAATTTGAAAAATATACTGTGCTAAAAAAAGATAAAATATTCTGGTCCTTTAAGATGTGAGATCAGCTGCCTAGAAATATTGCCTAGCAACAAGATGCTAACCATCCAATGGTTTCTCTAAACATGTGATTAATTATCCTCCTGTTGGCTTCCCAGCTTGTCAAGTTTCCAGTGTGTTAACTTTTTGGTCTCCTGACCAAATATCTCATGACATTACTATCTGTCAGTTATTAGGTTCCATCAAAGTGAAGTTCTTCATGAATTTTCTATCAGTACGATATATGTGGAAATTTAGTTCATTTTCCTTCCCTAATTGGGCCCCACAAGCCTTTTATTTGTTTATATTAAGCACTAGTAATACTTTGAGAATGTGTTAATATGAAAATTATAAGTGAGAACAATCTTTGGGTTGATTGATTCTAAGGTTGGGAAATGAAGTTGAATGGTCATTTGATTACGTGTTGATTACGAATGTGTCATTGATAAAGTGTGTTTGTTACATCTGTCTACAATTTAACATATAGAATAGTTTAAATTATGAAGGAAATTATGAGCTACTTATTCTCGAGATCCTGTGCTCTTTTACCTCGGTCTGTTTAATTTATTTCCTAGGCAGACACCAAAGATACAATGCTTAATTCTCCTTACCAATAGCTCATTGATTGCTTGCTTTTCCTGGGAACCGGGACTGGGACAGAGGAAGGAAACACTACATAAATGTTGATTTCAATAGGATTAATTGTCACAAACAAGGACTGTGAAATGAACAATCTGAAACTCCTGTTAGGCACTGTAAAGCACTCACTTATATTCCACTAAAATTTAAATCTGACATTTATTGAGTACTTTCTCTATTGAGACATTGCAGTAGGTGCTCTTAAACCCACTTTATTTAGAAAAGTAATAAAAATGTTTCTACTTTTGAGTGAAGTCAGAGTTTCAAATAAATTACCAGCCAATTTTGTTTCTCAGGTACATGGTAATATTTTTCATACCGCAAACCTTTCATTTATTAACTTCAGTTATCATTCTAGCTGTCAGGTGAATCATGAATCTTGATATTAGAGAAAAAATCTTACCCTGAAAAAGTTTTGACTCACTCAGTATCAGTTTGGATGATTTTTTCTGCATCTTGTTCATGTGGAAATTTAATTCCAGGACATCTTGATTTGAATCAGGTAAACCGATCAAACAAGTTAAAAAGAGATAAATGACGAAGTAAGTTCCTATTTAAATTGAATTTATTAAATGCTTACCAGTGAAATTTCTGGAGATGAGTAGAATATTTAGTGCAAGGCATAGGTCAACACTCCTGCTTCCCAGTTCTGTCCTTTGTATGGCATAATAGCTGAACATTTTATTCTTTTAGGTTGTCAGTTCATAGTGTAGAATTAATGTATTTCAATATAAGCATATTATTTATTATCAAAGGAATTTCCTGAAAATCAATTGCCGGTAGCCATCGAATATCTGTATCTTAGACTGCAGGTCAGTGGGCATCCCCCAGGCATTTCTAACAGGCCTTGAACTTGTCCTTGAGAATGCTCCTTCTCTCTCGGGATGCTGCTCTGTGTTTTGTTCCTTTGGAAAAGAGAAAGCCACATCAACTGTGATGTTCATTCAAAGTTATTCACACGCTGATCCACGTAGTTACCTAACTGATAGACATTTTTGTGCTCTTGAGCTGCTGAGACATTTAGGGAGGTGGTAGGACGGTTCTGCCCACGTGTGCTGTAGCAGCTAAAGAACCAGGAAAGTTTTAATCTGCAATTTCTCTTCTCTCCACTCAGATTCATTTCATCCATGTACTCTGCTCCTGATACATGCATCTTGCTTACGACTTGGGAAATTATTGAACATGTATTCATAAATACAAATAAAAATATGAAACATTCATCGAGTGCTTACTATGTGCAATCCTTGTGCTAAACACTTTACCTACATTGCCTCCTTTACTCCTTATGTCCAGTCTACAAGTTAGGTCCTCAAATAATTTCCGTTTTACTGACAAAGACCCTGATCCCTGGAGAGGTTAACATGCCTGAGACTGCACAGCTGGTCATAAAAGATGGGTTTGAACCCAGGCAATCAGACTCTAGAACCCATCTTCCTTATCTAGCACTGCACCACCCTGCCTCTGTGACTGAACTGCCACTGTCAGAAACATCTTATCCTAGCTCCTGATAGCATTTTTTTAAAGGTCCAAGTACACACAAGAGAGAGCAAATTCATATACAGCGACTTGAGATTTTTCGGGAAGGCAAAACCTCTGTCTTTTTCCCAAATGCACTTCTGCTTCCTTTTAAATTACCTTCCCACCCAGTGGTCTTGTGAAATGGAAAAGCACCCAGTGGTCTTGTGAAATGGAAAAGCACACTATCTTTCCAAACTCTTGGCACATTATTGAAATTTTCTTCTCTGTTATCTAGTTTACCTCATTTAAAACAACTTTTCCCAAAGTTAAGGAGTGGTTCTTGTGTTGTTTGAATTACACTTTTTTTCTTCAGACTATAAGCTGCCTTTGAAGCAGATTACTTGAATCTTCTTTATTCCCAATAACAATGAGTAGCCACCAACAGCTACCTTTCTGATTTTTCCTCTTACAGGTAAATAACTTCTTCCTACTCCAGTGTTGTGCTTTACCGTGTCTTATCACTTGATTTATATTGGACGTTACAGTAAGATAAAGATCGTTGATGAAATAACATATAGCAGCCTATAGCATTTTCTAAATAGTAGCCTGCCCCAGAGGCATTCAATAGCATTATTAAAGATATTTGATTACTAATTGAGATTATGTATCACCATATAACTGAATACCTGAGGCGTGTAGAATGGTTTCCTAATCTTAATGTCACTTGGCAAATGAAAATGATGTTGAATCTACTAATGCTGGTTTTCAGTTGGCTGAAATTCAGGTTTGTATTAGGAAAGATAAGCACATAGCTTCATGTATGTTATGATGAGACATACTGCTCTCCATGACACATTTCTGACTTTAATTCTGGAGCATCAGTCTGATCAATTTTTTTTTTTGTAGTTCTATTTTGGAAATAAACTTTTAAGTATGGCAGCTATGGAAGGTGTTGAAGGCATTCCAGTGCTATTTGTGGCCTGGAATCAACCAGATGTGTTTAGGCTTGGCACCAGTTTCAAGTTCCAAACACTGGTTAGAAACTGCCTGGAATGCCAGAGGAAATACAGCATTCTCTAGCTGAAGAGTATTTTAACACTCAACAAGTGGCTGACATCTCATGGAAAACTTTAGAGGGAAAACACTATTTGGGGTTAGTTCAACCTCCATGACATCCATCTTTCTACTTTGTGTTTTCAAATGATTTCTTCTCTAATTTGTATTCTTAGAAGCATTTGGCTGATAAGACATTCTTAACATCATCTTTCCTCTATTCCTGCTTCTGCCTGACCTGACAGTTTGCTCCTGTTTGAGCCGTAAAGCCTATTTCCAAAGCACCCGTTTGTGAGGTAACAAGCAGAGGATATACAACTGGCAATGCCAGCGGTGATGCCTTCTTGATCACTTTTACACAAGTCCTTCTTTTCAAAATGTACAGAAAAGAAGTACCTGAAAACCACGTGCTAACTAACGGCACGAGAAATTTCTTGTTCAGTAGGACATTTTTCAGAGTTTTTAATGAGGCAATTAGAAATTAAAAGATTCATTTCTGAGATTTTTTCCTTTAGTAGCTTTGGAGTTTCTTCTTGCTTATTAGCTGTATTGCACCCAGAAGCAAGCATTAGAGCACCAAATCATGAGATGAAAACGCATGTCCCTAACTCTCCCTCGATGAGCTTGAGGTGTGTTGATCTTTCAGCCGTTCGCAGACTCCCTTCTGCCTCCATCTGGACACATTTACAGAATTCTTGGCAAGAGACTTCCCGCACAGACACTAATCACCCTGTAATCTTGTTCTCTCTCCCAGGAAAAAGACCACATCAGTGTCAGATTTGTAAGAAAGCGTTTAAACACA
>NC_143136.1:86152500-86240000 GCF_059928025.1 Delphinapterus leucas
CTTCTTCATTTCCTTACCTTCTAAGGTAAGGCTCGAAGGTCAAAATGAAAGTTCACACCTCCCACTTGGCCATTTAGCATTCCTTTTGACATCACTAATTGGCAAAAGCACTCTTTTCAAAAGAGCTTGGTTGTGAGTTTAGACTGCTTGTCAACCTACTTGGCAAGGCATCCAGGACCAATAGATCTCATTATTGTGCTTATATAACAAAACCAAATTTTAGTGCATATTCTAGACCAGGGTGTAGCCAACTATGACCAGGAGCTGGTCACATGCTTTTGTAAATAACATTTTATTAGAACATAGCCACGCCCACTTATTTACATATTGTCTATGAAGGCTTTTACTCTACAGCAGCAATGCTGAGTAGTTATAATGGGCACCCTGTAGCCTGAAAGCCTAAAATATTTATAATCTGGTTCTTTATAGAAAAAGTTTGCTGAGCCCTGTTCTAGACCTTTGTAAGTTTAGAGCAAAAGCTCAAACTGTGGCCAAATGACCAAGGGGATGGTAAAAAATGTAAATTTCTGGACATTACCAGGTACCCACTGAGTCAGAACCTCTTGGTGTAGGACCTGAGAATCTGCATATTTTAAAATGTTCCAGGTGATTTTTAACACACGCTGAAGTTTTGCTACCACTGGTTTAGTGAAGAGGAAAATTAACGTGAAAGTAATGCTATTTATAAATGTACGCCTTCTACAAATAAACTAGTGTTACGTCTTGTCTAGAAAATAGGGTACTGAGAGAAGAAACTATATGTTTGCACTTCTTGTTCTGTACTTTAAATTTTTGGAAAGACATGCCATAAGGGAAGTTACCATCTAGTTGAGGGAGACATTAATTGTTTGAAGAACAATTTTAAAAATGAAATCCAGAGGACAGATTGTAAATTCTGAGGAGAGGATGACCTTTGTAAAGAAGCATGTTGGTGCTGGTTCACTGCTGAATCTTGAACTGCATTTGATGAGTCACAACATGTAGTGGGGTAAAAGAAAGAAAACTGAAAATTACGGAGCACTCCAGATGGCAAGGGTAAATATTACCGTGTGAAACTTTTGTTTCAGTCATATATATATATGTATATACACATACGTGCAAACCATTTTGCCATAATATAGAGTGTATCTCACACTGTCAGTTGCTATCAAAAATTTTTTTTTAACTCCATCCTTAAAGATCATGTTTAGGGATCACCTGAGGTAGGGCTAAGAAGAGGCAAAGTACCTGTCCCCAGAGGTAATACATAGCCTTTCTGTACACATAATAAAAAGCAAACTGTTACTTCTTTTTTAATAAAATAATGCATAAATACACAGACATGGCATTTGCATATTTTCCAAATCCACTGTCCTCCCCTGGGCAAGCCTGATAAATTAAAGGAATTGTAGAATTTTAGACTTGAAAAGACTTTAGAAACTATTGCTTTTACCTCTCAATTTTACAGGAAAGGAAAATGAGACTGAAAAATAAACAGTTTGCCTAAGGTCACACGCTAAGCAAGAAAAAGACCACCTAAGAGAGTTTCTGGATGCTACACTAGAGATGCCAGCCGGTTACTCATGAGCTGAGCCTTTCTGGCCTCTCAGAAAAGTCAAAAGATCAAGGAACACTGGTCGTCGGGCTCATGGCACAAGTTGGCCAGAGATGAGTGGTGTTTGCCTCCTTGGCTGGATAAACTTCTTTCTCATTCACCCAAGTCCCCACCACTCTATTTTGGCCCTGGCATGTTATTTTACTTACAATTGAGAAATTCTCTTATAAGAGAAAAATATTTCTCCATTCACATGTATTATTTTCAGAAGCAAAAAGTAAATAAAATCTAGACCAAGAGGACCATGTGTTTAACCAAAGATAGAGATTATATTTCTGTGTGGAAACAAAGAATATACCTAGGATTTGTGCTTTGAATGTTTGAAAGACCACGTAAAGCCTTTGTCTTACACTAGCCTCATTTTGCCTTTTCTGTCTGACCCCCGGTGGGAAAAGAAAAGGCCGGATGATGTAAGGTTCTTTTTTTTTCTTTAAATTTTTATTGGAGTATAGTTGATTTACAATGTTGTATTAGTTTCAGGTGTATAGCAAAGTGGATCAGTTATACATACACATACATACACAATCTTTTTTAGATTCTCTTCCTATATAGGCCATTACGGAGTATTGAATAGCGCCCTGTGCTATACAGTAGGTCCTTATTAGTTATCTACTTGATATATAGTAGTATGTACCTGTGAGGTTCTTTAACGTGTCAAAAGTACATGGCTCACCAGTGGCAGGCCCGGAATGAGAACTTCCATTTTCAGTGCCCATCTGGGATAGGTACAGTGTTTTCAATGTTGGAAAGAGCCTTTATGGTTGTTGTTATTGTTATGATGATGGTGTTGGTAGTTCTCTTATAAATTAATTATGGACACTGCATACAGTCTCATTTAATCCTCATGGTATTCTGGTAACACTTCCCAAATTTTACAGTTGAGAGAATTAAGGCCCAGTCTGGTTATCTATTGCTGCATAACAAACTACCCCCAAACTTAATGTCTTTAAATAACTATTTTACTAGACCTCAGGAATTCTGTGAGTCAGGAATTTGAGCAGGACTTGTCTGAATGAGTCTTTTGCACCTTCTGATTGTAGTGACTCAGCTGTTCATCTACCTTGGCTGGTAGATGAACAAATCTGGAGGGTCCAAGAGGGCTCCCTTCACATGGCTGATCCCTCAGCTGGAATGGTGAAGTTAGGACTCAGCTGAGTCCTAGCTGGGTCTGTTGGCCAGAAGGCCTCTCTTGCATGTTTTTTTCAAGATAGTTGGACTTCTTACATGACAGTTCAAGGCACTAGTGAAAAGTATTCTAATAGAGGCAGTTGGAAGCTGTGTGGCCTTTCCTGAATGAGGACTTCCAGTTCATGTTTCTAAACCACATGCTTATTTGGGTCTGTGGGGACAGGTGTTCCCATTCTTGTCACTTAGTCAGTTTGTAAATCCAAGCCTTAGGCAAATTCTGCACTTCTTTCTAACTAGTGCTTCCTTTGTAAGGCAACCTCTGGCCTCTTCAGAGAGAGTGAGGGAGGACTCATACCTTCTTTGACAATCCATACTTAGAAACGCTGTAAAAACCGAAGGCAAACATAGCTCTCGCCAATCTAAGGAGTGTGAGTGTGTGTGTGTGTGTGTGTGTATGTGTGTGTATGTTTTAATTCTTTTTAAATAATGATAACCCCTCAGCGTTATAGAACATCACATAAGATTCAGATGAAAATGTTTTGCAACTAAAGGCTGGGTGGTAAAATCTACAGTACCTGTGACTGGGAGCCAGGAAACTTGGGCTTGATTCCCAACTCTGCCACTTCCTTGCTGTGTGGTGTCCTGGGCAAGTCAGTTTATCTGAGCCTCAGTTTCTTCATCAGTATTATGAGATGGTTGTACAAAGTCACTTCTAGGCTTATGGTATATATACCTACAATCATCACACTTTTTAACTGTATGGGTGTGTACAACCTTTCTTGTACTTCTGGTTTCTACCAGCTTGTAACCAAGAACATTGTAGCGGCAGAAGAGGGACACAAGCACAATTACAAACCTTACCATCTGTATTTGATAAAGCAGCACACCCCACCCAAGTACTTTATTTCTTAATAAAATTCTTTAGGGCAAATATATACTGATTTATCCAATGATAGTGTTAGTATTCCTTTTGACTTACCATCTTTCTTTACATGACATCAGATTTTTGGTAGTCAAATGTTATGCTTGGACCAGATTACCTAGATATTTGTGTTCATTTAGCATTCTAAAAATGCACCCACATTTTTTAATGCTCCACACTGAGCTCCTTTATATGTTTGCTCTTTTTTTTCCTTTTGGTAAGTCTCCTTCCATAAAGAAATACGATAGCAGCAGAAGAGGCTTTTTGTTGTGTTTTGGAAATCCGCCTTTGAATAACCCTTAAAGTACATTAACAATATACCCATAAACGATAGTGACAGGCTTTCTCTGCATCCCTGAGTCCCCAGTCAGGGATAATATTGCCACAGCGGCCCAGGCTTCTTTCAGATAGATTGTTTGGTGAGGGTGTGGATCTGTGTGAGACGCACAGCCTCCCGTAAGGAGCTTTCTTTTCCCTGTTCTCAGCTGTGCTCTCCCCAGCTCTCCTCTCTCTTCCCTTCCCCTCCCACTTCCCTTTCTCTTCCTCCTTCTCTTTGCCTTTTTCTTCTTGTTTTATTAGGTGGGGAGGGAGGGAGAGCCTGAGTGCTTCCTTATTGCAGGAGCGCTCCACACTGCTCTGTCTTTGCCCACTCCCCCCAACTTAGGTTTTCTCTAGTGCTACTTAGTATCTGATTTCCGTGGTGTTGCAGTATCCCAACCACTGCGACTGTAGGAAAGCAGGCCACAGCCTTTTTCAGAACTTCTTTGGACTTTTTTTGATACCCTACCAAATCAAATAGCTTTTCCTCTTCCGCAAAAATCCATGCGACTGTAGGAAAGCAGGCCACAGCCTTTTTCAGAACTTCTTTGGACTTTTTTTGATACCCTACCAAATCAAATAGCTTTTCCTCTTCCGCAAAAATCCAAAGTTAGGCAATTACAACAGCACTGTGAATTGGGAAAATGTTTGTTTCGCTGCTTATATTTTTAGATTTTGTTCTTTGATAGTAACATATTAAAGGTTAAAAAACTTTTTTTCCAACTAAAATGATGGTTTTTAATGGGAACCAGAGGTATGGTTACAATTACGTAGTCATTTATTCATCTTGGTTTTGTCTTTCTTGTCTTACCTTGAATTTTAGGACACCCTCTCAAGAAAGCTCACAACTTTCCCTCCAGTGCCCTTCTGTTGGGAGAGAAGAAATGGCAAGAAATGAAACTCTCCCGCACAGATTTTAGAAAACCTGACTTAGGTCAGAGAAAGAGGCCAACCAAGTGTTCAACATAAATGGCAATAGTAACAGTTAGAGGTTTTGTAAGGTTTTTCTCCTTTTAAAGTGGAATATTTTGTAACTTCAGTAACTTGACAGAGCAAAATTGCTAAGGATAGGCAATCCCCTGATAAATATGAGGCTGTAAAATTGGAAGAAATTTGTTTATATGTGGAAAAAAAATATTTTTTAGTGGTAACCAAAAATTATGTTTGAAAAAGAGGTGATACCGACCAGTGTTTAATCCACGTGACAATTTTCCTTCAAGATCCTTATGAAAGTTTCAGTGCCAGAATTTCACACGTATATATTCAGAGATAAATGTTTTTAAAATGATGAGCTTCTTTTAACAGAATCACAGCATCGCTTAACTCAAATTAAGTACTGATGGTGTACAAAAAGTAGTTTTTCAGTCTTTGTTCACCCACAAATCTGAAATCAATATATATATTTTATAGTCTTTTTTTTCCTCAAATGGGTAGATTTCTTTAGTTCAGTGAGCTGAATTTTGATCTGTAGGAGGCTTTGATGGTTCTATTCTGAAACCTTGCAGAGACATAATAACAATGCTGATTGATTATACATATGGCTTGATTAACATTGTTACAGTATTGCTTTAAAAATGGGTCTGATGTTACATATCACTCAGCCTGCAGTTAATAAACAGCTGTGGTATACAACTAGTCTGAGAGATTTCTCGCTAGGCTCTCAGAGGGCAGAATTAATAATCTTGTTTTGGAATTATACCTTCTAAAATGTATTTTAAAGTTGTGTTTGAACTTATTCATGGAACCGCCACTTTCTTAAAATTTTAAGAATATCATTCTTCCTGGAAGTGTGTATTTAATTGTACTCTCTAAAGATACAGAGGCGTTTTGGTTTTGTTTTTTTCAATAGAAGGGATTGTTTGGTAATTAGAGATGGTTTTTAAAGAGGCAAATTATTTTGAAAATACACATTTATTGAGAGGAGATCTGGGAATGTAAACTAGACAGAGAGGTTACATCGACAATAGCGTAATACCAGTACAGCAGCAGTTAGGAAAATTGGTATATAAACAAGCATCTGTTGCAGGAATGTAAGAATGACATCATAAAGGATGTAGAGAAAATTTTAATTGAAAAAGACTGATGCATAATTGCAGGCTGACTTTAAGTCTAAACTGATTTTGCCAACAGAGTAAAAGTGGGATTCTTTTAAAACATTCCAATAATGTAAAGTATTTAAAATGTAATGTCCTGTTAATGTACCTAAAAATTAGACTCTAGGTCATCCAATAAGAGTACTGCTTACAGTAATACAGCCTATGTAATATGCAATTATCTTAACAATAGTTTTATTTTTCAACAATTTTGTCATAAAACAGCAGTAAGATACAATGAATTTGATTCATTTTTTGTGTGTGAATCATTTAATAGGCCATTACATCTACTATATTAGACTCCATTCTCCTTTCAGAGCTTTTCATTATAGGGCTGTCTTTAATGGAAAGAAGTTTAACCTTCCCTCCCAGATAGATTGAACCCCATAACAGTGTAAACATTCTCATTATAAAATAAAATCCCCTTCCCCAAGGGCAGTGCTATAATTATGTTGCAGAGCATCGTATGAATGTTCCTCTTCAGAAATGCTGTCTCGTTTTTGCTCTCAAGTTTTTATCATTTTCTAACGATCAATAATATTTTAAATTATAGTTTAATAAAATGCATATGATCTAGTTTAAAATATTTTTGAAGTTATTTTAATCAACTTTGAGAAGTCATCAGTAAAATTGCTGTTGATTTATAAATAGGATAATTAGAGGCTTTCCTCCTAAGTACTGTTCACTGGCATTGTGGCTGTTTTTATTGCCTAGTCAAACCTCTTCATTCAATTTTAAAATTGCCTTTTGAATGAACTGCACTACAAGCTTGCCAAATAGTGTCACCGTTAATACTTTACCTCCTGTATTTCATTGTCCAGTCTGCAAATGCACAATCAATTGTTGATAAGGGGGTCAATGAGGTTGTACTAGTTTTTAAGTGAATTATAACCAAACAGTTCAGATTATGTCGCACACTTATTGTTATTGTAGAGCTGTGTTTAAAAGATAGCAGGACAGTACTTTGGTTCATTTTGCACTGTTTCATCAAGAATGTATCTGTACAAATCAAGATACTGTGGTTCTTCAACAAATTGCCAATCTTTATATTGGCAATATAAAGAGAAAAAGAAAAGCGCCACTTTCAGATTTGTAGACTTTACCCCTCGTGAATGGTTTACTGAAAGTGACAAACCTCCCATGTTCCTAGTTTAGAAAGAGATAGTCTGGTTTTTATGTGAATGTGTTAAAACAAAGAGTTCAGATGATTATTTCAAGATAATAATTTTATGAAGATGCCAAAGGAAATAATCATTGCAAGGCCTGAGGACCATATGTTGTTAGTATGAAAATGCATAGCTGATCCAGGTTATCTGTTACATAGGTAGCAATTCTATTTCCGTAAGTGTGTGAACTCATTGGTATAGAGTGTGTATTGTAAAAGGTACTTTTTCCACCCTTTGACTTGTAGATGCATAATTATACCCTCTTTTCTGGGTTACTTTCATGAGAAGGAAGTCAGGATTTTCTTAAATGCGTACCTTTCTGCTTACGCAGAATTGGTGAGGGTTTTTGAGAAACATAAAAGGCAAAAGTAAGAAACTTTGTGCATGTTGCGTCTAAAAGCAAGTCTGTTTGTGTGTGTCTCTCCCTTTGTAACAGAAGGAATGTTTCTTATGTTTCTGTCTTCAGACAGTTGGCACACATTTCATCTCAGCAGCTGCTTTCTCTTAAAGTGCAGTAGAGTGTAGGACTGTAGTGACACCAGCATTAATACTTCACATTCTGCTATCATATGCTGTCACTGGGAAATATGGATCTAGGTTACATGTGTTTGCAGACTTTGTACTGCTGAATTATGAAAGCTGACTCTGTTGGAGGATTGTGTTGTATTCAGAGACTGTGAACTGAACAATAAATGAATGCAGGAGGCTGTTTAGAGTGATATACCATGCTCTCCTTTCGGGGCCTAACTGAGCCTGAGCTTTAAAATTTAGAACGGCCAAATTGTGCTGGAAAATACCTTAAAATAAACATCTAAATAATTTTGTCAAAAGGAATTTGTATGCATTGTCTTTCACTTTAAAATTTTTTGATTCTTTTTTTTTTTCCTACAGTTGTACAAATTGTTGCACTTTAGGTACATAAAACAGTAAAACATATTACAAATGATCAAAGAAAAATGTTTTCCCATTCAGATAAAATTTTGCAAAGGAAATTAATTGTTAATGTCACTGTGGCTGTGAAGATTTAAATAATGTTTTAGATTTTATTTCTTTTATAAATAGTCTAAAATACAACACTCAGGAAACTAATAAGATAACAGTCGTTCTTTTTTCTTTGCATCTGAGCTATGTCTGCACACACGCACACAAACATGTATGCACACACTCACGTGTGTGTGTAAATATATACATACATATATGTTGATTTTTAAGTTATTAATAAAATTTCTGAAAGAGCAATTACTGTTGATTTATAAACTGAATATTTAGAAGGTAGTAAATAATATAATACTATCCTAGTAAAATATGACTGAGCACATGTGAGGAATGTTTTTAGGTGAAAACAAATTTATAGATCAGTGTCTGGAGGTATAGATCAAAAAGGTCATTTTGGACTATTGTGAGTAAGGGGTGGGTGTTCAGTACTTATTGGCCCTCAGTACTTTGATGTCTTTTTAAAATTTCACTGCAGGTTAAATTTGTTTGGCTAATTCGTAAGTTTACTTTGGGACTATCTAGTTTTGGAGTTGAATTGATGTTTTAGGTACTTGGGCATAGATGTTGTTTTTTGACCTATATTATTTGCAATGAAAACTGCCTTAAGACTCATCTTGTATCATACAAGCTACCCACTTATTTCCAGGTTGCATTACAAAGCACCAGTTTCACGTAGTTTAAACTACTTTTATTTAGGTCACATAGAGGTCTCAAGTTGTGAAAATGCAGTTTTGTAAAAGTTTATTCATCTTAGAATTAGCTATTTATATTACCTCGTTTTGTTATTTGAGAGAAACAAGCTGTCTTCATAGCCTGCTGTTAAACAATGGCTGTGACAGTGATGTTCACTCACATAAAGAAGCTAAGGAAGAATTAGGATTTGTTTTGAATTTTATAAATCCTGTTTTTCTCTTTTTTCAAGAATCAATGTCAAAAGATATAAATTCTCTGTCCCCAAATCATGTGAAAAATTTGCATTCTTCCTTATTATTTTGTCTATTAAGTGAGCAAACTGGTTGCTGTTACACAGAGGTATTTAATACTTGACAGTCTGCAAAAAATCACATTAGTAGCCTGGAATGATCATTTTCTGTCCTGTGGCTATCTCTTTATGATTCCGTATGTCTAAGTATGACCAGATATGCAGCATTTCCTTGCCGCTTTTCCTTGTAAAAGTTGACTTCTAAGTGGCCCATTTAAAAATGCCTTCAGTGTGAACCTGTGCACCTCAGGCGAGTCTACTTCCTCATCTCAAGAAGGCAAAACCCAGGGGGCTTATCTTCCCTTGCAGCAATTTGTATGGTACCCCAGTGTGGTACACATAAGATTTTCCTTTGAACAAAGCAGCTATTTGACAGAACAGTTTCCTATCATTTGTGCACAAGAAGTGCTGTGTACTGCATTCAGGACCATCATGACTGTCCATTAGAGCTTCATTCTGCAATCTGCCTCGAATCGGTGCTACCTATGGAAACTTTAACTGTGTTTGTCAAAACAAAGGGCTCTTGCTGAAAACCATACTGTCTGAGGTTGGTATCTAAAACGCCACTGTTAGCTGATTGCAAAAACATGAAACACATCAACAGTTTTGGCAATAGAATTAAACATGTGAATGAATCGAATGAAAGGTGGAAGCAACACTTTTTGCTCTTAGTCACGGTTCTGTGCAATTGGGAGCCATTAAATACAGTCTGTAGGGTTCCACCACGACTTCTCTGTGAGGTCTGTAGGACCTTGGGTTCCCTTTGTGTTTCTCTCCCATCCCCACAGCCATCCTTATTGAAAAAAGGAATCATTAAAGAAAACTTCTGACAGTGCCTTCCAAGAAATACTAAATTTTGGTTCTTCCCCTGATTTATTAAGGTAGAATGGGTTGGAGGTTGAATTAGAAGAATAGCTTTTAATATAATCAGACAGAGCCACGCTTTCAACATGTGAATGCATGGTATGTCTTTTAGGTTAGCTAAGTAACATCCTTTTTAAAATTTCCTTTTTCCTGTGTCTTCTTCATTTCTGCCAATGTGTACACATGTTCAGTCTTCCAGTATATGCAACATCTTTGGCTGGTGACTTAGCTTTATCTAATTTTATTATTTTTCAGAAGTTTCCTGTAAAATTCTTTCTGCTTGGAAGAGTAAGGTACAATCAGTAAGGAAGCTCTAAATTGTAATTATCAATTATAATCAGTATGGTAAATTTGGTATCCTTTCCATATTGCTTATCTCCTCAAAAGTTAATTGCACTTTTCAACCTCAAACGTTGGCAAAACTTGAGCTTTTTACTCTTTGCAACATAGCATATGTCAAAAATATCTGGACTTCAAGGAGGAAACTAAGGCAGAAGTGATTAGATAATTTGGTTGTGTCAGAGAGAGTTAAACTTCGCCTTTATTGAGGTAATGATCATGGTTTATGATGGCTGGTTCTGTGCCCATCTATAGCCTCTGACACATTTTTGGAGAGCATTACTTATACTCTCTGGATATAATTTAAAGTGCTTGCTATAGTGAAAAGAACTCCAGGCTAGTGGTTGGAGTTGCAGCACTGTTACTAACTAGCTGTGTGTGTGGTCAGGCCTGTCATTTAACCTTTCACGACCTTAGTGTCTGCATCTGTAAAATGAAATTGTTGAACTGGATTATATCTCAAGTCCCTCTAAGTTTTAAAAGTCTGTCATTTTATATTTCTAATTAGAAGTTTGGTCCTGTCATAGTTATGTAAGATTTTTAAAATACATGAATTCCAAAAGTTATTGTTTATCTTTAATCATCATCATCACAAGCAGTAAAGCTAAAATATTTTTTAGTTTGGAAAAATGACTTGTAAAATGAGATTGGAAAGTGCTCTATGTTCTTCAGTTTGCAAAGCTAGAACAAATAGAGGTCGGAATGTAGATTTCATAAGATCAGTCTCAGGTTAGGAAGATTTTTAGCTTTTGCTTCTTCCTTAATCGTCAAGTAAATTACATGTTTCAGTATGTTATTTATGTAACACTAATTTCGTAATTAGCTATTTACATATCTCTAGATAAAATTAAAGGTAGAGGGTCCCTCTTTCCCAGCCCTGCTCCTAAACTCTGACAATCAATTATGTCAGTATTTAAACATGTTCAATTTTTTTACTGTTTATACTTACATTTAAAGAAGAGACTCATATTACCTCTGGGCTCATAGTTATCTCATGATCATGTGGTTTTCCAACAAATCAAAGAATATCAGCTTCTCTTTCTCACCATTTGATATAGTCAAAAGGGAGTTTTGAATTAGGTGGCCAAGGACCTGGCTACCATTTCCAGCTCTGCCATTTACCGAGCAAAGCACTCAACCTATACAGAGCTCTAGTTTTCTCATTTGTAGAGTGGGGATGATATACCTTCTCTTCACAAAGGGCATAGTGCCTTTGTACATTCCAAATATTTGATAAATGTGTGCTTGACTGAACAAAACTGAGCTGTGGAATTTTGTCCTAAATTCTGTCCATTTTTATTTGTTTCTGTAGGACTACCTCATCAAGTTTGGGGATTGGGAGATATTATTTAGGTAAAATAATTGTTTAGCAGTCCTCTCTGTGTGTTAACTTTAATTTCTCCATTCAGCTGAGGTAGTTGCTTTTGAATCTTTATTTGGCCAAGCAAACATCAAAAGTTGAGCTGATTTCATTGGAGGAGTGGAGGGCCTACCTTGTTGCTTTCTCCTGCCCCTTTCTTTTCTCCTACCTTTCTATAACCCAGAACTTCTTGGGCTCTTGTAAACAGAGTTTAAAAATCATTGTTCATCTATAATTGAGCAGTAAAACCATTTGTGCAAAAGGACTTACTATTTAGAATGGCTCCCTTGAAATTGGGCTGGAATAAGCTTCCAGGGCATTACCTTTGTATTACAGGAAAGTAAGAAAGGTTGTTTGCCAAATTTGTATTAATCAGCATTTCAGTTATAATTGCCAGGAAATTTCATTTACAGAAATAATCCTTTTCTTCATTCTTAAAGGTCATAGTCCAAAACCCTACATTTTTGTAGTATGTTTGGTTCACAATAGATAGCTCTCGATTTGGATTGGCTGTATGTTGTTATCAAGTTGCAATTTCCAGTTAGCTGAAAGAGATCACATAATTTATGCATATAGTATTGTTTAACATTAATAAAGCTTATCCCTCTTGAAGGATCTCACCAAGGGAAATTGGTTTCAACGGCTACTCATTTGAGTCTAGGCAGAGGTGGAGAAATGTGGGCCCAGAGTAAAACTTGCCATGTTTTAAAATCCTGTGTGCCTGTTTCAGGATGTCCCAACTAATTTTTAAGCTCCTTAGCAGTCAAGATCTTGTCCTCCCACCTCCAGCCTCCCAGAAGGCAAGAGGACATGATGCACCGTTCTAGGTGCTTAATCAGTAGTTGTTTTGATTAACCACTGAAGGTAGTATTTGTAGGACTAATAGAAGTGAAGTCTGTGCTCGCTAAATTTAATAATCTTGTCTTTGAGTGTTTTAAACTCTAAAAAGGTTTTTGTGGGTTGAAAAGCCTTGTTGTTAAGCCAGATAAAACCCCTAAATCTTTCATGTGCTTGCTAAGGACTGTCCAGTTAGAGAGATCTTTTTTAGACTTTAGGCCCTGCTCTCTCTGATGTCCGATCCCATGTCGTGGCTTACCAGCAGGTTTTGAGGACAAACCACCTTCCTGGGGAGGGGTACACATCCTGCTTAATTTCTGAACAGCCTTGCTGTTATGGCCCCACCTGGCTGAGAACCGTGTTCCGCCTGGGAGCTACTATCAGCCTGCTGAGTGACCTTGGATGAGTCAAGTCACTTAAATCCTCTGAGTCTCTGCAAATGAGATGAATTGAGTGAGTGATTGCATCCAGTTTTAAAACTCTGTGAGTCTTTAAAATAGTTTAAATAACTGAAAATATGTGTATTCTCTTTGAATTTTGCTGATGGGTAAGTAGGATTATTTTTACACACACACACACACACACGTACACACACACACTCAACGCCCCTTTATGTAGGGATGTGCATGCTACAGTGAGACCAAAAGATTAGAGCAGCAGGTTATAGGGAAAATGTGAAATACACCTCTTTTTCCTGGACCTCAGATTCTTATTTTCTTCCACATAAAACTGACCAAACACACGGCAAAATAAATGCTAAGTCTCATTCTTGATCATCCACAGCTTGAACTTGGATGTTCAAACAACTTGAAGTTGTTTGCTGTTTGATCCAGAGATTTTGGATGCGTGGCATTTCGTGTGAGCAAAGAAATAAACAGACTAAAAAGGTTGTAGAAAATTGTAGATTTAGTAGAATCCCTGAGATGGTTTAGGTTTAGAATGGCAAACAGATGCAAAGGCTTTTTCTGGCCTTTGTTTTCTGAGTTGGCTGTACCCTGCCTACAAGAGGCCTAGATTCTTGGTATTCTCCCCTCCCTCTCCTCTTTTTTGTGAGCTTCTAGGATTCACTTTCAGAGTATGATATGTCTGAAAAGATTTGTTTGATTACAAGAAAGTGTGCCCAGAGAATGATGCCATATTTTCTTGGATTATTCATTTTATTAACTTTCCACTGTCTGAGGCAGGAGGACAGAGTACTGAATCTGGCATAGCCAACATTCAGCCTCCCACAAACTTGTAGAAAATGTTGGGCCTTTCATCCCCCCTAGATGACCATTAGGATGAGGCTTTTTCTGGGAGGAGGTCCAAAATCATCTCAGATGTGTAGGTTTTGGAGATTATTCAAAAGAGTTGCTCCATGGAATGTGAGACATTCCCAAGGTCAAATCAGTTTGTTTAGGCAGGATTATCAGTAAACTACATGAAAAGGAAAGCAAGAATCCACTTCTGTAAACTTTAGCCTTTTCTGAAAATCTGTGCCCAATCTAAAAAAAAGGGTAGTGCTTGTGAAATACAGAATTCTATAAATGTTAGCATAATCTGGATTAATTTGAATAATTAACTACATAATGCACACAATAAAGAAAAATACGATTCTTTTTTAAAAATTAGCATTCTATTGAAATAATTATATATATGTATTTTGTTGTTATTGTTTTTGTTCCCAAGATTGATATTTCTTCAAGTGACAAGAATGTTCCCAGGTTTTTTATTCCAAAAGGATTAAAAAAAAATTTAAATGTCAGTGTGTTTATTTTCATAAGTTTTTTTTATTGCAGCAAATTTTATGTCTTTTTTTTAAAAAGAAAAGTTTTATTTGCTTTATCGTAGACTTTTAATCTGTTCTCCCATACCTGCTATTAGATCAAACGATAGAGCTTTAAGCTAAGGACTTACACAAAGTCCTGTAAATAATAGTCCTCTCTTCTCATTTAAAGCCAGCAGGACATCCCATCATGACTACCTCTTAATTAGATGATATTTTGATCTGTGTTCCTATTCATTAATGCTTTGTTTTCTGGTGTCATGTTAGCATACTCTTTACTCACTAATACAATTTTGTGACATATTCCTAGGAGAGCTGGACCAGAGGAGATTCTCTGTGGCTCAGGCTTTCCACTATATTGGTTGACATAATTTCCAGATTAATATATGAGTAAAATTTCATAATACTGGAAAATCCCTAATTTTAAGAAATAAAGAATCTTTAAGAAAAGCCTGTTCAACCCTTAGTAGAAAAAGACTGACTTTCACACACTGGTTATCTAACTTCCAAAGCATTTTTACTGCATTTGCTTTCACGGAGTTGGTCCATTGTCTTCACACAGCTCTCTCTCCTGCCGCTTCTGCAGTGTTGTGCTTGCTATTTTTTTTCCTAATATTTAATGCAGTGCATTTTATGTTCTTCCTTTTATTTCATTTTATGTTGTATTGTGTTATGTATTTCACTGTTGGATCTAAATTGGGGAAGGGAATCCTGCTTTGTTCTTGTACTATAATGAAGATAGAGTTTGTTAATATAAATGTAAACTGCTGTCTTAGGTGCATCATCACATGAAGACTGTTTCATAATTGAATATGTTGGTACTAGATAGATTTAGAAAATTACAGTCCCTAAACACCTACTCAGAAAGAGATGAACTTAATGGTTTGTTGTATATAGTTTCATTTTAAAATATTTTAGAAGAATGATTTGTAAGAATATGTACAATGCAAAGTAATGATGGTAACAGTGGAACAGTTAAAGGAAAAAATATAGGCAGCAATTACATTCAACATTATTAGGATCTTTGTTCTTGGAAAGTTATTTTTGAGGATTTCAAAATATGGATGGTAAAATAGATTGAGAGGGAGAAATAAGTTTGCACAAGCACATTAAGGATACATTACCTACTTTAGTAAACATAACTATAAAGTGTATTGCTTTTTATTAAGTTATCTGCCTTCACAGAGCGATCATATTTTTAAATGTATATTTATTGAGTGTTAAAAATGATGCCATGATGGCAATTTGAAATCCACTTTCCTCATTTTTCTAAGTGAAATGAAGAAATATACATGAACACGTCTTCAATTAAGAGTGGAAAAGATTATTTTAAATAATGCAGATGTGAAAATAGGCGACCAGTAAGAAATGTATGTGAAGTGCTGATGGTTAATGCTGCATTGCCAAAATTCATATTTGTCAATATCTAAATGTTTAATGTTGAGAGAAGTATTTCAGAAACATGAAATATTTGGAAAAAAAAGGCACTGTACTTCTTATAATCACTTCAAAATTTATATGAGTGACTCTGGCTTCTTCAGGCTTAAAGAAAAGGAAATGATTCACATTTGCACAAAAATAGTAGGTCAAACTTGTTATTCTTAATGTTTTTCTAACATAAATGAGTTATGTGATAGTTCATAGATATTTCATCAAGGACAGAGCTTTGAGATTATTTTTATTTTCCAAGATATGACATAATGTGACTGTGATTTTTAGGTAACACGATTGCTTTTTCAAAAAATGACTGTTTCTTCTTCATCTTTGCAAGATGGACATCTCGTAAAATAGAGACATGTTTGAAATTGGAGAAGACATTGTTTAGAAGGAAGTTGTAGGACATTTTTTAAAAAAAACATCTCCACAAGGTTAACCATAAATTTAAGAAACTAAATCACACTGAAGTTAAGCATTTGCCCTTTTTAAAACAGGGCTCTTGAAGACAGTCATTTCATCTTCAGAAAAATTCAGTGTCATGGGTACTATCTAGACAATAGCACGAGAAGAAAAAAGAGGGACAAACTGGATGTGAGGATGTGTTGTTCATCTCTCTACTTAAACTACGATGGTCACTTGGATTTTAGCTGTACTTTCCATATTTAAAATTTGTGAAAAAGAGGGGTTAAAAAAGCTGAATATCTTTGTACCTTAATGAGAGAATGATTGCTGTAATAGTATCAAAGATAAACCAGTATATTAGGAACACTAAATGATAAAGGGCGATAATATGCCATTCTTGAGACTTCTTGGCTCTTACCTAACACATCAGAAAGTGATTGTTGAATTTTAAATAGCCATACAAATGGATGACATAGAAATTTAACTTTGCTTTGACCTTATTCTAATTCACAAGATGACTGCAAAATGACTTTGTTGCATCTGAATGTATGCTGGATGCTAAATCACTCCAGAGTATAAAATCTTTGTTTTGGCATAATGTTGATGCATAAACATTTGTACCCCATACTAACCCTATAAACATCACAATCCATCAGTACAATTACAAAAAAGATTGTTTGTTTTCACACTTAAAGCAGACATGAAATAGAGTGTCCTTAACTTAATCACCACCTTGATTTACCACATTTGCATATATTTGCATATTAATTGGACTACAGATTAAAATTGGTTTTGTAATTTTAATTAAGTGTCCACAAAGGTAAATGATTAGAACTGTTTAAAATACATTCTGACATAAATAGCAGTAAAAGCTTTTGTGATGATGTTTTTGTGGAATTACATTCAGAAAGTGGCCTTTTTATGATAGTAATTTTAATCTTAAATAGAATTATACAGTCAAACAGAACTGTGGATTCATAATCATTTTTTTCAAGATTCATTTAATATTTTGCTGATTTGCAGCACTTGCTTAAAATGTACTGTAGGTTTAGCTGATTGCAAAATTAGGCCTCTAGAGCTAATAAACTGCGGGTTTAAACCCTCATTCTTTAGATGCCTGTCATATGGGCTTGAAATGTATATCTCATTCTGCGTGTGTGTGTGTGTGTGTGTGTGTGTGTGTGTGTTTTAATGGAATCAACTCCTATAACCCTTTCAATGATATACCCTTTAAAAAGAGAATCACCTTAAGGGACCATCATATTCCCAGTTTAAATTAGGGAACATATAAAATGTTTAAAGGTCTCTTTGGCATATTATCCTGGTACCCAGAAGAACTGTCCTTGTGTTGACATAGCCCAAAATGTGCCGATTTAATAACAGGTCATCCTCCCCGGTGCATTCCCTGTGGGGATGGCACTCATAGCATGAACAAGATAATTGTTGGGAAAATGCACTGTTTTTTTTCCTTGAAACCTGGGATACTTAACGTGTGGCATGTGCTTTCTCTTATACCAGACAGAAAATTGGTTTTACCAGAAGGTTACTGGATGCCTAGCACCCCCTTCTTCCAGCTGGCGTTTTCCTGTTTGGATCATTTTAAATGTTGGATTCTGAAACCCTCCCCACTCCCAGCTGCCACCTTCTTCCCTGGCGGTACCCTAGACTCAGCTCCCTAATGCTTCCTTGCACCCAGCTGCTTCTCTGCCTGGCTCCTGGCTATTTAGAATGTGATGGGATAAATAATCCTTTCCCTACCAGTCACCTCTGAACAACTCTTAACTGGATTTCTCTTATAAGCTATTATGTCCCTAAGTTTGCAACAAATTCATCAAATTTGTTTTCCTTTCTAAATTGTGTGTGTGTGTACGCACACGCATGTGCACGCACGCATGTACACGTGGGTGCAGGAGTGCACCCCCCAACACACACATACATAAAACACTCCTTGTAAGTTTATGAAGAACAAACCAGTTAAAACTTCAGAATTCCTTAAATCAGAAGGGAGGAGATCATTTCTTAGAAACAAATCATTGCGTATCAATTTTTAAGAGTCAGTTTTAAAAACCTTTTATTTTGGGCTTCCCTGGTGGCACAGTGGTTGAGAGTCCGCCTGCCGATGCAGGGAACACGGGTTTGTGCCCGGGTCCGGGAAGATCCCACATGACGCGGAGCGGCTGGGCCCGTGAGCCGTGGCCGCTGAGCCTTGCACGTCCGGAGCCTGTGCTCCGCAACGGGAGAGGCCACAACAGTGAGAGTCCCGCGTACAGCAAAAAAAAACACAAAAAAGCAAAAAAACCTTTTATTTTATCCTGATACATTAGAAAGAGCAAAAGCTTGGGAATTTGCCGGGCATAGTTTCAAATCCCAGTCCTATTTCTTAAGTGTGCCATGTTGGCAAGTTATTACATCTGTCTGAAACCTCAGTTTCCTCATATGTTAAGCGGGTATTAAAAAGACCTTCATTACGTAGTTGTGGGATTTACGTAAAATGATGAACGTAAAAGCATCTAGTCAGAGTGGAGCAGTAGAGTTGGTGAAAATGGACAAATTCACGATATGTTTTGAAGATAGACCAAATTTGATGATGAAGTGGTTGTGGGATATGAGAAAAAGATAGGGTGATAACCAAAATTTTTGGCCTCAGCACATTAGGCCTCCCCTAGCCTGAAGGATAGGGAAAACTGAGGCAGAAACAGCTTTGGAGGGAAAGATCCAGAGCTGGACTCAGATGTGCTGAATTTGAGATACTTTTTAGACTTAGAGAAGTCAGCTTACTTTGATCAGAAATTACTTTGTATAATAACATCCTAACGGGTGTTGTATGTGTGTGTTTGTGTGTGTGTATGCACGTTTGATCACACCTAATGCAAACTATACTTTTGGAAAAAGATAGATGGGCACAGAAATCCCAAGTTGCATTTGAAGAATAGGGGACACCATTTTGAAGTGCTGAAAAATTGTTTAAATGTAATGTTTTATTACTGACATTGCTTTAATGGTTTGTACGGGAGAGATTTTGATTTTTCTTTTTATTGTTATTCTCAGTGTTTCTAGTTCTGTTTTCAGATTCATTTCACTAGTTGAAGCAAAGATTTTATGTGAACATTTTATTGGGCAATATGATATCCTAGTATATGATCCAGAAAGTACAGTAAAAAGTCGAAAGGAAGTACCAGACACTTCCCCTCACTTTATTGGTTCAAAGATCCTGAATGAAATGCTCACAAAAAAGAAAGAGAGAATATAAGGAAAGAGAATAAAAAAGGAATGAAAAGAAAGGAAAAAAAAGTTCCTGGAAAAGAGTTTACAAGAATCCACATCCTGCAGAAATTAGTTTTAACTTCAAGATCACATTACCCAATGCACTTCCCAGAGCTTGACCTCCCCTAACTTTAAACCTGAGTGACTATACATTAAGGAAAGTTTGTCTTCTCTGCTCTTCATTCTTATTGCTACCATCTTTTAAGCTTCACCTACCTCTGTTTCCTGGGACCTCTCAATCCCTACCCACTCCGACAGATCTCTTCTTCCTGGACCATTCTTGAATATTCATCATACATGTTACCATTTTAAGGACTCTGAGAAGTCTTGCAAAGAAAGAAACCAGTTTTATGTTCTTTTACCCAGTGAATCAGTCAGAGCTCTGGCAAGAAACATGTGGCACATTCAACTTGTAACTTGAGAAAACTTTAATAAGAGGACTTTTTACAACAGGACGGGCAGGGTTTCAAGAAGGCATCAAGGGTAGTACAGTACTCTGTGAGCACCCCTGGGCCTGGAAGGTCAAGTGGAAGGAGTAATTACTAGAACCTGAAGGGAGTCAACTAACTAGTCCTTTAGTTAGAAAGCCACAGCCAACTGATTGCAACCTGGCAGGGAAGGAGCAGCAGAATAAATACCTGGAAATCTCCTGCCTGTTTCTCTACTTGGCTGAAACCAACCAGAACCAGGGAGCCAGGGATCCTCTTAATGCAGTCCATTTGGTTCAGCTTGCTGAGGCACAGAGCGGGATCGGGAAAGGTGGAGAGTGAATCCAAGGGCCACGCGGAAGGTAGTCCTCAAGTTTCCCAAATGTTTTTCTCAGTGTAGCTCGCTTTCAGTTTATATGTTTGTTTCGGTTCGATTTGATTTGACACCTAAGAACTATCTCCAGGGATATTATTCTGTGCAGCACAATTTAGAATATTGTTCTAAGCAGAGGTCATAAAATGGGGCCAATGTGCTTGCCTAGCAAAGCAGTTTTGCTTTTTTTTGCGGTACGCGGGCCTCTCACTGTTGTGGCCTCTCCCGTTGCGGAGCACAGGCTCTGGACGCACAGGCTCAGCGGCCATGGCTCACGGGCCCAGCCGCTCTGCGGTATGTGGGATCCTCCCAGACCGGGGCACGAACCCCTGTCCCCTGCATCGGCAGGCGAACACTCAACCACTGCGCCACCAGGGAAGCCCAGCAGTTTTGCTTTTTAAAAATTAAGCCTGAATATCTTTGGGTGAGGATAAGCACCCCAACTTCGATGTCAGCCCACCACTTTCTGATATGTTCATGCATTAGATCAGCACATTTATGTTATTTTCTTGCCCGAAAGACATTTGAGTTGTTGGCTGTTGCTCTGGATTCTGCCCCCCTCCCTCCTTCTCAATCCCTTATTAAAATTTACCTGTTCTGAGCTCCATTTTCATTGGACCCAGTTTTCCTCTAGAGAATCTAATAAATCTTTTGTTATAAAAATGAATATTGAAGGCTTAATGTGTCATTTTCCTTGGGTAACATATTTGAATTTTAAAAGGACTTTATGCCACATCCCCCTGCCCCGAAATTTCAAAGGATGGGACTTTCTGCCCCTCAAAATGCACAAAATCCGTGGTGTTCTACATGTAAAGCTTGCCCTAATTCTTTTTAGTTGGCCAGTACCGTGAGTTTCCATTACTTCTATATTGCTAAATAGAGAGAATATGTGCGTTCTCCCAGAGCAGTATGCACTTTGAATTCCCCTCAAATGCAAGTTCCTGTGGATAACTAGCCAGAGGAGAGGAAAAACGGCAGGCTGAGCTCACAGGTGAAATCCCATTACAGAGACCTCCAGGGAGACAGTGTATTTTCTTATAATACTCAAATGTTATTCTAGAGAGTAATTTTCTCAATAAGTTTAAGCACGGTAATAATTCGACAGAAATGTTCTTTCTATCCAGATTGAATGTAATCAGCCTGCCTTCTAATGCACAGACCACAGCCCCTGTACTTTTCAGAATGCGGGTAGTGTAGAATGAATGAAATCCAATGCTTTTGACGTATCTCCTTTATCTTTTGCCAGGATCAGCGACATCTACTGCTTTTATTCTTTCCGCTATAAAATGTCTCTGTTTTTATTTTCTCCCTTTCCTTGTTCACTGTGGCTTTGGAATTATGTTTCCTCCTTGACTAGTCAGTGTTTTCATATTCTATGCTTCAGTGAAGAATCAGGTGCTGATTTTTTGTTTTTTATTTATGCTTGAAGACTGAAAAAGGGACTCTTTTACTGAATTAGTAATGAAAAATTATTTTTTTATAATAAGGTCAACAAAACATTATTACTGTAGGTCATTGGCCAGGACTCAGAAACGTTTTAATTATAGTATATTTCTCACAACAATATTGACATTTGCCCTGTGTTAAATTTCCCATTAGCTTCTCTGCCTGATTTTCATTAGGCGCACCCTGAATTCAGGACTTAGATGTTAATTTTCATGGCACTTGAATGTTTTACTCAGATTACTAAGTCACATTGATTCTGTTTCCTGAAGAAGTTGTGATGTTAGGGAATGGTGAAGTCAAGGAATTTTTCAAAAGTGTAGAAATGGTTTCAACTCCTCAAGAGCTGTCAGGTATTTTTCTTTATGTTTTATTTTGTTGCTTAGCCTCTAGAACATCAATTTCTAAGGTTCCTAAGATTTTTAGGGGTCTTTAAAATAAAAAGAAGCTGCTCTGAGATATTTTAATATTCAAAAACCATATTTTAACTAACATAGATTATACATTTACTTATCTCACACATCAGAATTCCGTTCATAAAATTCCAGAGAACTTTATCAATCCATGTTTCCTCTGGATAAATCAAGTTGATGTTTAAGTAATAGAGGCATTTGGTATTTAATGTTTTTAAAAACAACAATTATGAAGAAAAATAACAAGACTCTTTGGTGATAGAAAGTTGCAAGTGACAGAAACCCAATTTCAACTAGTTAAGTCATATTTTGAAAAGGGGGTGTGGTAATTTATTTGATCAGATATCTGAGTTATTTAGGGTTATTCCAGGGTCATAGGTGGCTGGATAAAGAGGCTTAAGGACTATCATCAGAATTAGGTCTTTTTCCTCGTCCTTTGGAATGGCTCTTTTCATGTGGTAAGTAAGAAGGCCTCTAGTTGTTCCAGTCTTGTGTCCTAACAGCAAAGTATCCTGGTGATACTTTGTCCAGTAGGCCTGCCTGGCAAAAATATCCTAAGAAGGAATCTAATTAGCTAAAATAACATCCCTGAACCAATTACAGCAGCCTAGGGCTGGATGGGTACTTGTTTAGCCTCCCATGACCTTTCTGAGTCCCTTTCCTACTGAACCCCATCCCACCCCCACTCCTGACCTTGAAGGGGAAGGCTGTAAGAACTGGTCTTGGTCAAAGAGTTGTGGTTCTGTTCCTGAACCACATGGAATGAATTCCTTATAAGACAGAGAGATTCTGTTGTTAAGAGTGGAACCATGAGAAAGTCACTCAGCTTCCTTCAAAAACTCCAGGTCTTATGTGGAAATTGAGGATAATAATTGTCTCTACGTTATCTCAACTCAACAAATGTTACTTATTATTACATTGAAATGTTGTGAATTTTAGATTGTTGTCATTTTTAGAGATAAGTTATAAAGCCCTCAGTAAAATGCAGGGTTTTTTGCTATATTTATAAATAAGGAGGATATATCTCTGTAGGTGAAATGGATGGTTATGCATAAAACAATGTAATAACTGCTGACATTAAGAGCTTACCCCGTGCAGGCTCCGTTTTAAAAGCTTCCCATGTATTAACTCATAAGCGTAGTACTTAACTCGCAAATGTTCTAGAGTCAGATGGCCTGGGTTTGCACTTCACAAATTTCAGGTCATGTGACCTAGGACAACTGCTTAACCTCTTTATGCCACGGTTTCCTGATCTGTCCAATAGTAGTATTAATAGTAGCTACTTCATACAGTTTACAGTGAAGTAAAACATACCAGCAGCTGGGACATAATAAGCACTCAATAAACGTTAGTAGAGGAGGAGGAGATTTTGTCATTTATTATCTTCATCATCACCATATGTATTATTACCTGTGAACAGAGCCGACCATAATTTATATTTAGGTTTTAATTACACAGTTTTACAAATTGGAGATTTTATCTTTATTTCAGGCCCTTTGATTAGCAGGGCAATTCAAAGAAAATGCTGAAATTGAAAGAACTCGTAGATTCCAAAAGTAGCTTTGCTCAGGAAGGAACCAGAGTGGATGTGTGATCATCCATGTGTATTGATGAAAATCATATCACCTAAGATATGAATTATAAAAGAGTAGAGTTTCTGGTACAAAATAAATACTGTTTTCTTAAACTTCTCAGCTATTAAAATGAAATTTGTGATTTCAAAATACGTTGACTTCGTTTTTCCAGATTATACAGACTCTTGAATTTTAAATATTCATACTTAACAAGGGCACTATATTGGGAATTGCACCTTCAAGGTTACTATTTAAAAGAACAATTCACTAAAATAATATTACTTTTTTATATGATGACGTGACTCTCTAAAATTATTTTTCAGTAGTGATTTACCTAAAGGTATTTCAAACCATTAAAATAGAAAAAAGTCTTAATACTCATATTTTTAGAAAGAAATAGGCTTTATGTTTATAAACATTTTGAGAGCTGTGAAATGGTAATTGTTAATTTGTTTCTGTTTATATGCTTGGACATTAAGAGTTATTTTGGAGTCAAACCCACAGTATTTTTGAAAGCTTAATTTTCAATAATTTTCTTTTCTTAAAAGACAACTCATACAATTTCTGCATGCAGAGATGTTCATTTGAGAATGATGTAAAAATTATAGCTTTGCAAAATAGCTCCTGCCTACAAGAGGAGATTACAAATTTTGGTTGTGGGAAAAGCCATTATTATGAGAATATCTGATCTGATAGCAATTTCATACTTTGGTTTGATTAAGATGCTTGGATTAGATTATTCTTATACCTACATATATATTTGTATATTACATATATTCATTATACTCAAACTTCTTCTTTTTAAAGTGGAGCCAAATCCTATAGATCAATAAATTTGATGGAATTCTTTTCTAGTATGTCTTGGGAACTGATGAGATAAGAATTCACAAAATGTAGATATTTTTCCCAAAAAAATCAAAAACAAATGATGTTGGGCACAGAGTGGATAATAAAATTTACGTTTTGGTGATGGAGACTGAAAAGAAGACAATTTCAGATGCTGTTAGGAGCTATCAAGAAAAGAAAATAGGAGGAGGAGTGCTGCTAGTTGTGGTGGTGGATGGTAACTAGATTAGAAGATGATCTGGGTAGACCTTTCTGAGAAGATGGCACTTCACCTAATAACTGAATGACAAGAAGGCAGTAGGGGAAGGAGCATTCCCAGCAGAAGAAATAACAAATGGACACATTCTATGAATGGAGATAGACCCAGGTAAGAAGGGGAAAGGTGAAGGAAACAAGGCTGGTGAGGTGGGCATGGCTTTGTGATAGTGATGAGTTTAGGTGCATTTCCAGTGCAGGAAACACTGGAAAGCTGAGTTGGGGTGAGTCATGATTTGATTAATTGGTAGACTAGGTAGAAGACTTTGGCAGTAGTCTAGGACAGACATAATCCAAATGCAAATCCTTCATTTCCTTTCCTTCCCTTCCCTTCCCTAAATGCATTCTTTTTTTCTGAAAAACTATAACTCACTCTTTTTTTTTTATTTAACAAATATTTATGAAGCCAACACAGTGTGCCAGATGGTGTACTTGATGCTCTGATATAAAGATGAATGACATGATTCTTTTCCTATCCTTAATGGATAGTCTGTGTTTGCTTGGGTATAGTTGGAATGAAAGGAGTACTTAAATCTTCCTGGGGAAGACAGGCTTGATAAGGTTTAGAGGATGAGTAGAAGCTGACTAGATAGACAAGAGGATTAGATTAGTGAAAAGGGTATTTCAGGCAAAGGGGAGAGAGTATATAAAAGGGGCACAAAAACTATGATATGTTCAGTGATAGACAAATAGTTCTGCAATGTTACAATATGTGTTGGAATGAGTAGAGATGAAGCTGGCTGAGTAGTCAGAGGCCAGAATCTGAGAGCTCTGTTTCCAGTGCTGAGGAGTTAGGTTTTATCCCGTAAAATACTGAGAGCCAGCAAGACATTTGAGCAGGGTAGACATGATATCAACTTTCCTTGTTATATATTTGAATGTGGTGGAGTTGATAAGGCTGACTTGGAGAAAACTATTAGAGGGTTATTGTGTAGTTGAAGTGAGATGCTAATTGCCTGGATTGGAAGAGATAAACAAGAACAAGGAATTGAGGAGTCTCTATGAGGCTTGGTACTTGATTGGATGGGGATGGCTAAGAGGGACAGAGGTAGAAGGTGGAACCTAGGGTGACAGATGGTACCATTCAAGAGGATAAAGAAGTCAGGAGAAGTGAGCAGGATTGTTGGAAACAGTTTTGAACTCCAGAGTTAGGACTGGGAGGCATGAGCACCCCTGGATACACCCAGTTGGAGGTGGAATGCAGGCATTACAACTCTGGAGAATGTCAGAGTTAAAGAGACAGATTTTTAAACTTGTTACAATATGAGTTAGAAGCTAGAAATTGGTGTTCTTTAGACTATATAGATCTCTAAAATATGTTTTATTTAATCCACGCTGCTTGTTTTTATTTGAGCCAGTGTTTAAAATTCCACAGATTTCACGTAGTAATACATAGCAACAATATGCTGGGTTAAGAAGGGCTGCACCAGTAGATACTCGGGTGCTCTTTTTTTGCTGGAGTACCGAAGCATCTCATTTCACCTATATATGTTATCTGCTTAGCCCCTGTTGAAACTGCAGGCAGAATACATTGAGTGAAAGGGGAACGGGATTAGAGATCAAAGTTCAAGGGAAGGCTAGACATTGGAAAAGGAAAATCCCAGGGAGGAGAATGAGAGGAAGCTCTTCTGAAGTTTTTGTTTTGTTTTTTACCTTCAAGTTTTTCTCCCTAGACTTTTTTTTGTAGCCTTCTCATTGACCTTGGGTAGCCTGCTCTCTCTGCACTGAGTAATCTATTTCGTCTCTATTAGAAAAATTCTTCCTAAACACTAGATCCTCACTATTTACACTGTGCTCCATGGATTGTGTTTCCACATGGGAATTTCTTCTCAGCATTTCTTGGGAAGTTTTTCCAAATACTGAATCCTGAAAAGAATTCATTTGAGGAATCTGGGGAAAAGTATTATAGTTCTCCTGCAATTATTAAAGCTTTAGAAATCAACACAGATCTTATTGGTTAGAAGAAATCTACTGTGGTCATGTTGAAAGTAAGGGCAGGTAACACTGACACACACAGCTGGAGGTCAGATTGCTATTTCTGGGGCCTGGGACCAGGCCACATGGGAGATGAGTAGTAAAGATCATTGTGATCTTTTGAGCATTTATTTAATCTCTGGTCCCCACAGGAGACTGCAAGTTCCATGAAGGTGAGATGGTATGTCTTATGTCTTGTTCCCCTTTGGCACCTTGTCTTTTGCACATTTTGGTCTCTCAATCGATGAATAACAGGTAGTGTTAGTTTAAAATAGGCAGGATAACAGTTTTTTTAGAGCAGGATGATAGATGGATAGAGTTGTCCAAGAAATTTTCCCAATATATTGTGTGTGAGTTTCATAACTTTATTATTTCCGTTGATTTAGTTACCATATAGCCAATTAATTTGCTTTAAGTGGCAGCACACACACACACACGCACTAATGTTTTATGTTTTTCTGCTTAAAGAGAGAAAGTCAATGTCATGCTCACCTTGTATTTAAAAACAGTTTGTAGGCAGTGTGGCTGCTTTAGGACCATTATTAGAAATTGACTCTAATTGCCTTTGTTCAGGTATTACACAAAGGTATAATTTTGGATGGATCTCCAGATGGAAGTTAAACCATCTTAATATACAGAAATTCACCTTGTCAAAAAATTTCTGGAGAGAGAAAGAGAGAGAGATTGCTTTGCCATCGCAAAATGTTTTATTGGAAGACACTTGTGATGGTTTTATTAAGTATTTTGAAGTCATTAGATTCTTCAGCACCACTACCTCTTTGACATTTTACTTATCCTGTGTTTTGTAGCTTGTAAAAGCCAGGCTTGCTGGGCTCCCTCCAGAAAAACCGATTCACTCTAGGACTTGAACTTATAGACTTCACTTTCCTCATTGTTCTGTGACCCAATAGACTTGGGTCAGTCCTAGAGGGAGAGAGTGCGGAACTTATAGACTTCACTTTCCTCATTGTTCTGTGACCCAATAGACTTGGGTCAGCCCTAGAGGGAGAGAGTGCGGATTAAGATATGACCATTTATTCATTCAGCTCCCATTGTGCACTTATTATATACCATGTACTGTTCTTAAATATAGGCCTATAGCAGCACACAAAACAAACCAAATCCTTTACCGCCAAGGAGCTTCTATTTCTGTGTGATGGCTGGAGGGAAGGAAGGCCAAAGATAAACAAGTAAGGTATATGTGAGATTGTTGAGAAGTGCTATGGAAAAGAATGAAGTAGGAGAGGGGCCAGTGAAGCTGAAGTTTTGGTTGAAGGTTTGATGGGCCGCCATTATGAACTGGCAGGCCTCAGGATTCATCCAGCTTACAGACATGTTTTGTTCAGACCGCAGACTCGTTCAAAAATAAACCAAACCTGAATTAGTTCCCAACATTTAAAAGCCTTGACCTTTCACATAAAAGTCCAAATTTCTGGCTTTTACTGAAAAGTCAGAACATATGGCAGTATTCCAGCAGCAGTTAAAGTTGGGTTCTGGCTACTCCCTTTAAACATAGCGTCATAGAGTTAGTATATATAATAAAGTATATCTAAGGGGAGCAATACTTATTAGAGCACTTACTGTGTGTCAGGAGCTGTCCTAAGAATTTGACATGTATTAACTAATTTAATCTTCAAAACAACCCTTTGCAGCAAATGCTAAATTGAAGCATAAAGAGATGAGGTCACTTGCCCAGGGTCACAAAGCTATGGAGATGATGGAGCCAGTAGTTAATCGTAGAAGATCTGGGTCCTTTGTCCAGTTCTAACTGTTACCTGTATGCCTCTTTCCATTTTGCCAGCTGGTGAACTTTATTTATATTTGATGAGGCTGAGATTCCAGGTCTCTCTGCCTCAAGATCTAGAGTAATTGTAGACCTGTAGGTGGACCTTCTTAATAGATCCTGCTCAAAGGGTAAGGGGGCAATAGGGTGGTTGACACATCACACTGTTGTACCCACCTGTCCTTTTCTTTAGTGCTGGCCCTGCCCTGGTGAGCACTTCCGGTGGATGCCCCAGTCCTGCTGCCTCACTGCATTTCCTGCTTTGCTCCACACGATTGCCTTGACTTCCTCACAAATCCTAAGATAAGAATAAAAGGGCCTCATAAACTGCATTTTGCTAAGTAAAATATCCAACACAGGATGAAAAATGAAAGCTAATAATCTTTTCCTTTTTCCTCTTTTAATTCCTTTTTTTAACAATTCCATTTGAGTCATCAATTTTAGAAGATAAAACACTACAAGCGGTGTGTCTGTGTGCATGTATGTGTGCGTGTGTGTTCGTGTGTCCGTTTCAGGGAGGTGAGTGCTTGTCACCGCTTAAGTGGTGGTGTTTGACTTCAAAGGACAAGAAGTCATCCATTACCTGTATATTAACAGTGATGAAACTTAGCAACAATAAATATTTAGCAGTGCACGAATCCTTCTTCACCTCATTTACAGACTGATTGGAAGGTTTTCTCAGCTCAAGGCACTGAAACTTGGCATCTACTCTGCTAGCCTAAGTTCATTTTTTATCTTCTTCCTTTTCGCAAGTTGTTTCTTAGTTACAGAACATCAAACATAAGTCAGATGTAGTTTCAAGCTTTTAGGGGCCAATTTTGGATTTTAAAATCTCTTATTAAACAACAGCCCCCAGAGACAGATATTTATTATAAAACAATATCTTTAAAATTCATATTATTTTCAATCTGTTTGATCCGTGGATACCACACTTGTCAACATTATGAGCTATTGAAAGAATTTGGCTTCAGAGGAAGCCAAGCAAGGAAGGGGAAGTGAATGTCATTATTAACATTGGGATGAGGGCTGACATCCTGTCCCTGGGGGGGGGGGTGCATCTCAGGCAGGGATTGGGGTAGTGGTCCCAGAAAAGCTAAGCTCAGTGCATTGCCTGTGGGCAGGAGTCAGGACTAGAGGTCCAAAGGCTGTGTCAGCCCCATAGTCCAGGCCAGCTCAGATCTCCAGAGATCATCAGCCTTCAGGTAACACAAGGCAAAATCCTCACAACACAACATTTTGACCCTGAATCCACACCTCTTTAGCATTTCTTGAATAAGCTGTGATTTATGTAAGAACATAAATGTTAGCAAGATTTTATCCCCCTTAGGGGCTCTGCTGCTTATTAGCTGTGTGACTTCGGTTTCACCTACTTAACCTCTCTGGGCTTCTGTTACCTCTTCTGTAATGTGAGGGTGGACTCAGTGATCTCTGAGGCACCTGCTAGTCCTAACATTCTGGGAGGCTGTAGAAGGCAGTGGGAAAATAAAATTCCCTTTATAGCTTTCTTTTTATAAATCTATTTATTAGAACATAAGCGAAGAACCTCCTTTATGGTGAGTCTTCAGATTATGGGGCTTCTTTCTCCATTTCTTTTAAGGACCTGAGCCTGGGCGAGGAGATCTTGTTTTAGTGTCATTTTTTCTCTGGAGTGGCTAGAGTCCAGCTCTACCTGAAATGGTTTGTTTCCTTCCAATTCCTTGATGCAAAATGAAATGGCCTTAATGTTGCCTCACATGCTGAAGGGCAAAAAGCTAATGGACCCTCCACCTGGCCTTGGCTACATGAGGTCCAAAAGAAACACTTCTGGTGAACTTGCTTTTCCATTTTCATGATGCAGAGCTGCTGTGCTGGAAAGAGGAGCCAGGGTTGGAAGCAAAGCCCTGGTTTCAGATCCTGGCTCTGCCACTCTGAACCGCAGAGTCTTCATTGTGAAAATGAAGATAGAAACACCACCAGGTTGCAGTGAGGGTGCATTCACATCCAAGGTACTGTTGTTAGGCTTTCAGCAAAACAGGACACATATGCGTATAAATTTAAAACAAAAATTTCATGAAACATGCCATGGGCAATTCACTTTAATGTTTTCTTTTCTCTTTTTATCATTTATTTCATTTCTTGTTAAAATACTGATCGTGGCCCACTAAATTGATTTCATGACCCATTCATTGGTCGTGAAAACCCTGACCTAGCACATACTTGATCATTTATTTTTCCTTGGGAATACCAGAGTTTGGACGTGAATGTGTCTGTGCAGCACCTCTGCATGACCAGGATCACCTCCCTTGTGCCCAGAGCCCATGTTTACTCCTCTAAGATAAGGGAAAGAGTACAAGCTTTAGGAATGCTTCCGGCTGAGGGACTTAGGAGCTGTGTGACTTTGAGTGAGTTACTTAACCTTTCTGTATCTCAGTTTCCTCTTTTTTAAAAACTGGGATAATATCTATCTCGGAAGATTAAATAAATGTATGTGCAGTGCTTAACACGAAGTAAGCACAAATTAAGGACTCACTTAAATGGTGGCTTTTATTATTTACTTTGCCATCCAGCTTTCCCTCTTCCCTTCAGAATGTTCTTTCCCGCCATTCTCAGGTTTGTGTACTTGACCCCTGTAATAGTGCAGTGATCTCTTTGCTGGCCTGATAGTTCTGCCGCCAGACCAGTTCATCTTGCATAACAAAACCAGACTAAGTTCCCATAAACACCACTGTGTTTCATCACCTCACATTCCTGGTTTTATCCTGTTATCATTTTCCAGTTTCCATATAAGTACTGTAAATCCAGACTCTTGAACCTGACATTTCCTACCCCTCTCAGTGACGTCAGCATGACATTCATTCCTTCAGCAAACCCACGTCCTGGTGCTGGCAGGGCTCAGCTTCTGAAGACTCAGCAGTGAACACATGTCACCCTTCCCTTTCGAGAGGTGAGGACATAGGCAATAAACAAGTAAACGTATAACTATAGGATGTGAAACTGTGTATATTAATTTCGGGTAGTTATAAGTGATATGAAGGAAGAGAAAACAGTGTAAGAGAAGACGAAATGTGAACCTATTTCACCTACTTCAATCTTCTGCTTTAGCTCGTGATGTCGCGCCAGCATGTGTGGGCACTCTCTCCACCCAGACTGCCCCTTGCCTTTGTTTTGCCCTTCAGGGTGTGTCCATTCTTCACAGCTCTGTTCAATCCTTCCTGCTCTGGAAAAACCTCACAGTCTCCTCGACCTCTTCATGCAGCATTTTCTGTCTCAACTACTTCTTTATCCTGCTTTGTATTATTAGCTCTTTTTATATGTATATTTTTTTAATCTCATTAACTAGATTATGAGGAGAAACAGCATGTTCTTTTTTGCAACTCTTATGGTCCTATTATATCTCTTACATGGTAATGATCAAGAAAATGCAAAGTTATTGGTAAGGGTGTGAGGAAATGAGTGTTTCCATACTTGGTTGTTAGGGTATTGTTACAACTATAAGGCAACGGGGCAGTTTCTATCAAAATGTATAATGTGCATGCTCTATGACCTAATAATCCCATTTACAGTTATCTTTTCTAAAGAAATACTATCCTAACATCAAGGTGAATGTACAAGAATGATTGTAATTTTTTTGTAGTATTTAAGAAACAAACTATAGATTATGTTACATATATCCAGTGGAATACTATGCACTTGTTAAAAAGAATGGAGTAGGTCCATATTTATTCATCAGAAAGATGCCCTTGATATATTATTACATTTTTTTAAAAAAGCTGGAGAACAATTTTGAAACAATGAAGACAAAATAAAGTGTGTGCATGTGTGTGTGCGCGTGCATGCACTGATAAAAGGAAAATGAACTTCACCAATACGACTGACTACTGACCAAAAAATGAGATTTAAGTCTATTTTGGAAAGATGTATAGATTTCTATAAAAGTTAAGTAAACTGGTTGGCCTCAGTTACTGTGATTTAAAACAAGAATGAAGAAAAATTGAATTTTTAAAAAAATAATTGCCCTTTTTGTCTCAAATTTAAAGTTATATGCTTTGTAATTCTATCATCATTACTAACTTTTAATTCATTGAATCATAAAGGCATCTCCTCTCAACTGTTTTAATACTCTCCACAGCATTCCCACTAGGTAGATGCCCAGCCAATATTTGCTTTATGCAATAGTAGAGAGCTCATTACCTGTGAAAGTGGCTGATATATTTTTCGACAACTCTGATTATTAGAATTCTTTTTTCCCTGAAACAAAAATCTCTCTCCTTATAGCTTCCTTCATTGTTCTTATCGCTTCCCTTTGGGGACATATAGAACATTTTTCTCTCAACAGTCTATCTAAAATTTGAAGGCAGTTGTTCTTATTTTAATAATTTACCTTGTTCCCTACATACAGTTAATTTTTAAAACATCTCTTAGTAGCTCTGTCTTGTCAGCAGAGAAAAAAAATGACAGTGAAATTAATCAGCATTAACGTTGATTAGGACTTAATTCCAAATCTAGATATTATTATTATTATTGAATAATAAGATAGGTAGATTTGTGGGTCTCTGTAAATGTTCTAGATTGTGGGCTTCTAGAGGAAAGAATTTTTGTTTTATAAATCTTTATTTCTTCTTTCTCTCCCACTCCCACATTACCCATGATATAGTTAAATTTATTATGTGCCTACTGTCTTTATTAAATAGATGGCTTAATTAATTGTATCCACCTATGTATACAATAGATTTCTCTTGATATACTAAATACAATATTTGGCTCAGGTATTTTCAAATCTAAGGAATATTGGTCTCTGATATTTTACCATGAAATATTATTAGGCTGCTGACATTCTACGTGACTCTATTCTGATTGGGAACTCCACAATATTACTTTAGCTATTAAAGAAGAGCCTTTTGGACAAGTAAGAGTTAATAAATGGGCTTATATAGACTATGTCTCTTAGTCCTAGGAAGTGAAGCTTAAAAGCTCAGACATTTTCCATTGAGTATCTTTTTAAAGTTTTTAAATGCTTTTATACTAAGTTTGGATTTAACTCACTGATGATTAATGTCCTATTAGTAGGTAGTACTCATTATTTTATTTATTATGTATATGTTCTTACCAATTACTTACATATCTTTTGTGGCCATTGTATTTTATTGATAATAATATCTTCAATTTTTATTGTTTTTTAGCTGCTTACCACAATATTGACAGGCATCTGATTATGTGGCCTAGTTCTAATTTTAGATACAGGCTGTTTCACACGGAGCTAGATATTTCTAAGAGACTAAACAAAACGTGTAATGCTGTGAACAAAGGAAACAACAGCATGTTTTTACTGTAAATTGACTGTTGTCATAAACGATAATTATCAACACAGTGTCGGTATCATGATACTGCCTTGGCCCTCATCATTCAAACTATTTCTCTTTGTATTTTACTGTGATTTTTTTAAGGGGGGAAACCCAACAACTATCAATCTAATCATTATATTCAGCCTGCATTACCAAGCAAAACATATTTACAACTAGATCTACACTGTTTTTACAAGTTTATTAAAAACATGTGTTGCCCAGTGCCAGGAATAGCTACAGCAAATGCTAACACCAGTAGGCAGACTGTCTCTTCACTTTCTTCTGAAGATGTAACTACCCCATCACTTTAACTATGAGTTATAAAGTCGATGTTCCTGTGTGAAAATGTATATTGCAAATAAGACTGTGCATGTGTATGTGTGTGAGTGTGTGTGTATGAGAGAAAGTGTGTGTGCAGGGTGGTGGTGGAGAGGGATGTGCGGATGGAGGGAGCAGATAAGGGGAACCAGGACCATGACACTTCTTTATACCATTGATCTGGAATTACAGGCCAACAACTAATGCAATAAAGCTAAATCATGGGACTTTGGGCTCTTTGGTGTATTTTAAAGAACCATGGCATTACTATGATATACTTTAAAGCTGCATTTATTTTCTTTGTTGGATTTTAATACTTTTTAGTAGTCTTCATTGTAATAATTTATTTGTGTAATTATTGGTTCACTGACCCTCCGCACAGCTCCACCGCCCTTGAATAGCCTGTAGACATCACAGGACTCTTTCTATCTTGTTTACCACTGCTCCTAACATAGAGTAAGAGCTCAAGAGGCACTTGTTAAGTGACTGAATATTTGAAAGAAAGGAAGGACAGAGGAAGCCCATTTTCTCCATTTGGCAGGTAATCCTCATGAGCTACTCCATCCGACATTGTTCCTTCCCTTCTCTGAATTCCTCTAGTCCGTGTATATTAATCACTCAGTTCATCACTTGACTATATAATGTATTATGTTACTCCCTAGCTGTTTGAGGTATGTACATCTAGCTCCACATTAGTTTATTGACTCCCCAGGGCCTTTGTATTATTTCTCTTTAGCAACTAATCTGGTGAGGCATACACTGGGCATTTAGTACATACTTCGTGTCTTCACTGTGTTAAAATAGATTTCAAACCAATGTGAGAAATAGCATTCTATCATCTGGTCTGAAACATCCGCTTATTTCATTCTTCAAAGACTTGATGAACTTCCCAAGAATTAATCCAATGGCATTGAATGATTTGGTATTTCCCTTAATAGTGAAGAGAGAACTTTCCACAAGTTACAATTGCTTTGTGCTGTTGAGTGATTGATAATGGATTGGTTTTCCATCTCTTGATGGCATATCAGGTTAAGTTCAAGAATGAGAAATATATTTTCAAAATGAAAAGCAAATGTCAATTTCCTTGTAATGGTTTCTTTCTAATAATATAATAATAATATAATCGTAGTTAACTCTGGAAGGGTGCTATCATAAAATATTACTAAATAGCAGCAAATACTCACTTGCATGTGTTGCTGTCATTGTTAATTTACAGAGCATGTTAAACTGGTCTAACTGCTTGTTTTCTCCTCTGAATATGTATATTCATCCAGGCATATATAAAGATAGTACAGTATATATACGAAAGGAATCCTGACATGCTTTGTCATTAAAATCCTCTAACTTTCCCAAGGACTGCAATTTTCAGTCAAGTAGTTAATTTTTTTCTTTTTATCTTATTAGTTTCACACTGTGCTTTGAGTAAAAGGATTAAGTACCTCATTGTCTCTCTACCAGGAAAGGCAGTTTGAGACAAATAGGTGAATTGCTTCACAAATGGAGAATAAAAATCTTATTCTTACTATCTGGAGTGACAGAAAGCCACTAGCATTCAGTGGCTACTATAAGATACATAAGCCAGATGATCTAGTACTCCATACAGTTTCCTAAACATTATAACTTTTGCATAATTATTTTAATGTTTATAATGAAAAACTTGTCAAATATTTGACCCCAAAAGAAATCAGGCTAGAAGTTTACAGATGTCATAGAGTATTGTTAGGAATATAAAGAGTTGACAAAGATACCAGTTGTCAGAAAACTACTCTATTCCATGTGAGATAGAACCCAATTAGCATTTTAGAAATCTTCAAATCATGTAAATTCTGTTTACATTTGTAGGATCCTAACATCCTTGCATGATGATTTCATCATGAATTTCAGAAAGGCGAACTGATGTGAATACTGTGGGTGGCTTATATATAACAGCATAAAAACACAAGACTCTATGGATTGCATAAGTACTGCTTTTGCCTTCCCGACTCTGTGCAGTCTCCTGACTGCCTTCGGATGCAGCTTTCAGGATGGATCTCTTGTCTAGTTATGGCAGAGGAACCTAAGTATTAACTATTTTCCAATAATATTTAAGAGTTAACTGGGCGGCCTTCTAAGAAAAACCTTTTTTTCTTTAGTCTTTTCTGCTTACTTTTCGGTATTATGTGATCTTAACAGGTTTTAAAAAGAATAAAGCTCACTTACCTCAAAGTTGAAGAGTCATTCATGTTCTTTGGGGTGACTTTTCTTCTTAAAGTATGCTGTATCCTATTATATAGTTTTAACACACATGTTTAGAAAAATAGTTTTAAGTTTTATCTAATTCAATTCTGTTGCACGAGCAGAGATAGATCTTTGATACAGTAGTGGATCATATCTACCTGTCAATTTAAAACAATGATGAAAAACAAAACAAAAACTCCTTAATTTATTAACTTTTACCATTTCTTATTTAGCTAATATTTCATTCTGTCCAAATATAAAATTCTCATGTATTGATAAAACTAACAGGGCCTTTTGGTCTGATAATGTTAGCAACACTTCTCATTTTTCAGTATTAAATCCATTGGTCCTGTGTCTTAAAAGTTTGGTTTGATAGTGTTAGTAAGTTGTTTATTTATGTCCACGTGGAGAGCCTGGTCATAGAGTTTGGTTATGATTCTCCATATATAATACTAGAAGACAGCCCTTCATTTCTGTGTTCAGGAGATAGACTCCTTTAGCCATTCCATATGAACTTGTAGCTCTAATAGCTCAGACCAGCATCGCATTCAGTGATTTCAGAATTGTAAAATCAACAGTGAACATGTATCGTAACTGGTTAGAAAGTATGTCTCACATTTGGTTCTCTTCAATTTTTGCTGGAATTAACATAATAAAGCCTGGGTAGTGTTAACAGTCTGCTGTTACACTTTGCTGTGCTTCCAGCCTTAACCTCTTTTCTTTTGCTCCACAACTCATCTTTCCTATACCCTATGGCTAAAGTAACCTTAAAACATCACCCAGTATAACCTCATTACACTGAAACTCTTGTTACCACTACCTGCAAATGAAAGCCGCATCCCTCAGCCGGCCACCTGAGGCCATCCATTCTCTCCCTGCTGGCCCCATCACTCACTGTTCCCCTCTGTGAACTCCAGTGGATACATTCATGCTTCTTTCTCCAAGTATATCATCCACATTTCTTTCTACCTTTACACTTTGCTTCTGGTGTTCTGCCTTCTAGTTGATGCAATGTGATATGTGGAAAGAACATGAACTTTAGATGGACTAGAATTGGATTCAAATCTTGGATCTACTAGCTAATAGATGCATAGTCTTAAGTTATTTAATCTCCCGGAACCTCAATTTCCTCTTTAGTAAAAGAAGAATAAAAGATAAGTGCTGAGAGGATTAAATGAGGATAATTTGATTTCACACACACACACACACACACACACACGCACGCACACAACACACACACACTTCTGGTAGTAGGCATTCAATTATTTGGGGTTTTTTTCTCAAAATCCCCTCTTCTCTCCTCAATTCTTATCTGAGAGCAGACCATACTTTTTTTAAGTCCACATTTAGCTGCTACTTTTCCATGAATTAACTCCACTTTTTCCTAGTCCTGAGCTGGAGCTCCCTTTTCAGAATTTCTCTAACATTTGCAGCCACTCTTTAGCACTAAGTATGGGTTACTTTGTGATGTGTTTATTTTATGTATTGAGGTGTACAGAGCAATTTGTCTCCCCTCTGGAGGAGTCATGCAGGCATAGATGCTATCCCATATGTATATACCTTTTTGTACCCCAGTAGTGGTAGTACACTGTAAGTGCTAGAAATTTAATGAACAATTGTTATTGCTGGTGTAACGATGATAATGAAGTTTCTGTGAAATCTCAAGTCATCTACCACATATTCCCACAAAAACAGCTTCATTTCATCTACCAATTTTGGACGTTTTTGAAGCTGGGGCTATATACCAATACATCTGTACCAGTTACTTTGCCACTGTACAATCTGATGGTTGGTGCCCAGACTATCTAGTTGTTAAAAATTTTTATCTCTCCACTGCTTATGATACATTTTCTAATGCAAAATATTTATGAATTATTTTACATACTTATATTTCTTTCCCCTTGGAAAGAATTCAACACTGCAACTTTCTTTTATTATCTGACTTGGAAAAGAAATGAGTGAGTTCTGATGAATTGTGTGCTATTTTCTGGGAATTTCTCCACTGACACATCTTTTGAACAGAAAGGATTTGTTCCCCAAGTTCTTACTCATGAGTTTTCAATAGACTTCAGATGTGGAGAAGCATTGCCCTCCTCAAATACTCTTTGCAACTGCATTTGATTCACTTTTCTCCCTTTCATGAAATTGAGATGGACGGCTGAGCCAACTTAAAAAATAAGTGTATGTGAATTGCATTTTATTCTAATAATATTAGATTGCCCTACAAACTGATGCTTGATGCTGTAGGGCAAAATCACATATCTTGGATACTTTTTTTCTTTTTAAGTGCACTGAAAATTAAAACACACTAGAGAGTAATGTTGACTCTGAACACCACAATGTGGTCTATTTCAAAGTGAGGTAGCTATCTGGAAGAGATTTTCAGCTTTGGATTATGTTGGTGCTAATGGTTAAACCTGCATACCTTGTCTTTGATGTTCTGTCTGGGATCATGTGAAGCGATGGGATTAAAAATAAACTGTACACCTTTCCTTTGATCTAAGTAGCCAAAAGGAAAAAACAAAAAAACCTGTCTCATGCTATAATTTAGCAAATACCACTGCTCTAACAAAACTGATAAGATGGTGGGGCTCAGTTTCCAGATTTGACAGGTAGCGTATACTAAAAGGTTTTCATATCCGTTGTCCTTTTTCCTGAAACAATGTAATTCCAGATATTGCTATATAAATGTGGCTTTATACCATCTACAAAAATCAAGGCAGGTTTAGTTAATTTTAGGCAACCTCTCTCAAATGACTTGCTTCACTCTTAACCGATTACACAATAGATGATTTAAGACTGTGGGTCAGTTAGCTAGAAAGCGACAGTAAAAAGATGCTGGCCTCAGTTTTACCTTGCCATCAGAGCTAGGCTTTTCTTTAAAGAGGACCTGTTTATTGTATATTTTCTAATGAAAACTGCCCCATTTTGCACTAGGTTGAACATATATATATATTTACACACATACATATTCACATACTTCAAAGACTCTATAGTCAATATAAAAACTATCCACTCCGAACTGTGGTTATTTCAAAAATGAATGCATGTGATGTTCAAATATTTTCTATCAGTGGGAAAAAAAGGTGGGGGAGAAGGGGAACAGATGCTTTCCTCAGGTGATGTAAAAAGGCTGAGCTTGCATTGACTGTGCCTGGAAGATCTTAGCCCAAGCTAGCCGTTGTAAGGTCTTTCTTTATGAAACCCTTTGGTGTTCTGAACAGATCTTTTAGTGGACAGGTGGCTTTCCCTATGCACGGGCAGGCCACAAAAAAAACGCACCAAAAAGAGATGGTACGTTAAAGTTCCCTTTACAGTATTTAGGATCTTAGGAGATATGATGAGAAATCCAGGAGACAAGACCAAAACTGAGCTCTTCATGTTCTTTCAAAGACCAGCCTCTCCTCTTCTTTCTGTCTTTGCTTTCATCATTGTTTGCTTCTGTTTTGTTTTGTTTTCCCTGTAAACGATGCTACATTCTGTTCTTCCAGGTTCAAGCTGTCTCTTTTTTTTTTTGCGGTACGTGGGCCTCTCACTGTTGTGGCCTCTCCCATTGCGGAGCACAGGCTCCGGATGCGCAGGCTCAGCGGCCATGGCTCACGGGCCCAGCCGCTCCGCGGCATGTGGGATCTTCGCAGACTGGGGCACGAACCCATGTCCCCTGCATCGGCAGGCAGACTCTCAACCACTGCGCCACCAGGGAAGCCCCAAGCTGTCTCTTAATTGGCCAACGGTGTAACATTTAAACTCCTTAGCACATCTGCCCTCAAGGTCTTCCACAATCCCTCCTCTTATCTCACTTCTTTCTGGTCAGTCACTATCCCCTCTTCAAGCTGGGCTGGCTTCCCTCCTCTATACTTTGCTGAACACTGTTCCCGGTGCCTGGATGCAAACTAGCCCTTAGTTTCTTTGTTTTCTCCACCCAGCAGGCCTTTCTCTCCTGAACTGAAGTGTCATTCATACTGTTGAAATTCTCCCGGGAAAAACACAGCAACCAAAAGGCATCTTTTCTCCGAACTCCCTTACAGAATTGTCTGTAGCTTTCTTGCCATCTCGACAAAGGCCAAACTCCACAGCAGAGCATATGCGGCCTTCATAATTCTCTCTCCAGCCTCTCTTCTTTCTCAGCACCCTCGACCCACCTCCCTGCACACACAGAACTGGTACAGTCCTGTCCTACTGAACCAAGTCCCCCAGACAGGTATGTCTGTCTGTGTGTCTGTCTCTCAGCTTCCCGTATTCTCTCCTCTGCTTGCCATGTGCTCCTTCGCCCCGGGGCTCACCCTCACTTATCTTTCAAAGCTCCTCTAAGCAGCCTCCTCTACTCTGTCTCCTGATCCTCTGCTACATGGCCCCAATCCACTCTGATCCTAGCCCTTGTCACACAACACTGAAATTGTCCTTTCTACCTCTTTCTTTACTTCACTAGACCGTGAGCTCCTTGATGTCAAGACCACACTTTGTTTATCACTGTATCCACAGAACAATGCCAAATATAAGATACTAATGAGATTTGCTAACACTTAGAACAGATGTGGTGCTTGGAGTCTGTCTTATATTATGGTTAACCATAACTATTTCCTATTAGGACGTAAGTTTCCTAACAGCAAGGGTTGTTGTACTTTATACAGTTTAATTCTGAGAGTATATTGAAGGCTATTAGTATGTGGCAGATATTTACTGAATACTTCTTCTTTATTCATTCGGGTGAGTGTTGCTCTTCAAACTGCTCTCACAAAGCTACACTTATTTCAGGGCTGATATCATTTCTTAAGATATTTTAGGAAATCTCTTTCACAGATAGTTTAGGAAACACCCAAGAAAATCAGCTTTATTACTTATGGTGACTTAAGACGTTATTCAGCGTGGTCATCACATTTAGTTGTTTTTGAACTCTAACTTCTGGTGATGAGTGAAAATGCCTCAACCCCTCAATTTTGCAATTTTGAGCATATTTAGTATATAGGACTGTGCAATTCTCAAGGGCAATCACAACATCTAGCACAGTATCTTCCTTAAAGATGTATGTGAAGGAATGAATGAAGGAAAGAATTATGTGACCACCTCTGAAATACACTCACATATTTTCAATGATATCAACATAACTGGAGTGTACTTTGGAAGATAGAAGTTATTTCAATGTACTTCTGGTAGCAAAATGAAAAATAATGATAATCTGTTTCCTTGTCCAAAGGTTGTGCCCTGCATTTTCTAAGTTGGGTAAGGAGCTTTTGAGTCCCTGACAGGTGTGTCGGTATTTGGGTTTGAGTTCTTCCCAACATCTGATAACTTTCTTGAAGTCCTTTCTTTGAAGTCTCCCTTTTCAGTCCCCATCCTTGGGATTCTAGACTTTCACCTACTTAAGCTTCTTTCCTCATAAATTCTTATTTTGGTCCATCCCATCTTTCTGTTTCTTTTTTTTTTTTTTTTTTGCGTTACACGGGCCTCTCACTGTTGTGGCCTGTCCCGTTGCGGAGCACAGGCTCCGGACGCGCAGGCTCAGCAGCCATGGCTCACGGGCCCAGCCGCTCTGCGGCATGTGGGATCCTCCCGGACCGGGGCACGAACCCGTGTCCCCTGCATCGGCAGGCGGACTCTCAACCACTGCGCCACCAGGGAAGCCCTATCTTTCTGTTTCTTTTCTTTCATTCCAGTTATTGGATTTTCTGACACCTTATTGCAAGATTCTCTTACCTTTATGGTCATGAACTTTTAGGGTCTTAGTGACATATGTAGCTCATTAGCATAGATACTTTTAGTGTGCACAGTAGACAAAAGAAGAATGTTTTTAAAAAACAGAGTTCTAGGCCTCCAAGTAGGGCAGACAGAAAAATCATTTTAAACATTGTTTTCTTCTTTTAGAAGGATGGGTAAGTCTAGTGAAATAAATGAACAGTATCAAGTGCAAGTTAACTCAGGCAGAAGGAAGTGATAATGAAGTCATACAATCATGGGGCACAGTTTCTTTAAACAACAGCCATGAGGATTCATTGTATTGTAAGAGTGGTATAGTTATCTTTGTTGTCATACTCATATGCATGCATATTTGTATATACAAGCATATAAAAATAAAACTGAATACTGGATATTTTCTGCTTTGAAGTTTAAAAATAATTTTAAAGTAGTCAAAAAGCCAACTTTCATTCACTTCTTTTGTGGAGTATTTAAAGAAAAAAAATGCCCATGGAAGTAAAGGGGACGTATTATTTGCATACCCCTTTGCTATAAGTAATCGAGAATACATATCCCCTCTTTTTACCATGCTGACAGAGTGGCACATATTTCTTAAGGCAGGCTATGTTCTCAGCAAGGCAGCCATAGCTTTCCATAAGTATACAAGTAGCTTCAATGACATTTCATCACATGGTTTCCAGTGTACAAGTTTCTAAGCCTTCAGGCTACTGGGTCACCTTTATAAAGGAACCATGTCATTTGAAAGAAGTTTAAGAAAGCCAAGGCCAGTTCTAGTCAGTGTATTGGAAATGGGTAGTACAGTGTTCACAGTTGCTCCTTTGCCTTTCTGGTCCCTGTAAACCTCCACTTAAAAATAGGAGTGACTCAGGGCTTCCCTGGTGGTGCAGTGGTTGAGAGTCCGCCTGGGACACGGGTTCGTGCCCCAGTCCGGGAAGATTCCACATGCCGCAGAGTGGCTGGGCCCGTGAGCCATGGCCGCTGAGCCTGTGCGTCCGGAGTCTGTGCTCCGCAGCGGGAGGGGCCACAACAGTGAGAGGCCCGTGTACCGCAAAAAAAAAAAAAAAAAAAATAGGAGAAGGAGTCCCTTCTCCCAGGGACTGTAAGCTAATGGCATGTTGGATTTGTGAATATTTGTCAGAAAATATATTTATCTTCCATTATGGAACAAAATAAAGCACTTGCCATAGCATATAGTTTGCCGCATTTATTTTGGAGGAAACTTCCAACTTGTTCTTATTCCTTCAAGGGGTTATCAGGATGATGATGGTAGAAAGCTCCCAAGCCCAGGAGCCTGAAGGCATGGTTCTAATCCCAACCTTTACAAAATCAGAACTCACTTAGTCATATCCGTGAGTTAAATTTTCTAGAGCAATGTTCCCTAAAATGTGTCCTATATATATAGTCCCCTGAAATACTCCTTTAAAAAAAGTGGGGGAGAGGGACAGCCTGGCATGCTTTCATCTCCTGTGACTCTTCACAAAGCATGTTTGCATATTCAACTCTTTGAGAATCCCTGCAGTAAATAAATCTACATAACTTTATTTAATCTAGTACTTCTAAAACGTATTGAACCACAGGTTGTTTTTTTTTTCATAGAACACTTATTAAAATCCTGAGAAACTAGTATTTTCCTGAACACACTTTTGGAAAAGGCACTTTTAGACCTTTGGCTCCCAACCTGAAAATTGAAGGGGTAAAACAATAATTTCTCTTGTCCCTATTAGGTGTCAAATTCCGTGGTTGTATAAAAATTTCAATTGTGTGGTCACCAGAGTCAATGCCAAGGGAGAAGGATGATTTTTCCGACAGAAAGTAGGCGAAAACAAAGGTTTTTTTTCTTTTTACACGTGTGTCTACTATCACATAAGCTGTCTATGTCTCCATCTTGTGCTCCTTCCGCCTCCTTTAGAAAATAATTTAAAATCCACAAACTGTCCCTTAACTTTAATTTTGAATTTAATTTAAATTTAATTTCTATCGAGGGATAAAAATCCATGTTAAATTTCCTCTACAGTGTCAGTTTAAAACTGTGTGTATGGTAAGTCTACAAGGAAAAATAAGAATCTTTCTTCAAGTCTTTATGATGGTTGCTGTAGTTGCTTTTGCCCCTCTCACACACAGTGTATGTTCCTCAGAGATCAAGAACAGTATTCTCTTAATTATTTTTTTTTGAAAATTTATATTTTCATTCTCCTCTTTTTTCTTTTCCCTGCTTCCTTCAATAAACAGAGTGTTGTGTGCCCACAAAGTGGCAGGCACCGTGCCGCCCACAAGGGATGCAGGAGGGAGCAAAATAATATGAGGGCCTTATCTAATGAGCCGAGAGCTTAGCTGGGTGAGGTACAAGAATCAAGTAATCTCAGAAACGGAACAGGAAAAGTTCAGTGCTATCACATTCAACAAGTAATAGATACGTGGTGCCATCAGAGGATATAATTGGAGATTTGTCATAGGGAGGGCAATCAAGGAAGGCTTCCCGGAGGAGATGATGACTGAGCTGTGTGAAAAGGAAGAGTAGAAGTTTGCTGACAGTGAAAAAAAAGAGATGGTATTCATGGACCACAAAATAATTCCACATGTGTTACTGTACTTAATCTTAACCTGTAATTTAACACATATTTATTGAGCTTCAGTTACATGCCAGGGAAGAGGTAACCTTTATTTTTTTTATTTTTATTTTTTTTAAACATCTTTATTGGGGTATAATTGCTTTACAATGGTGTGTTAGTTTCTGCTTTATAACAAAGTGAATCAGTTATACATATACATATGTTCCCATATGTCTTCCCTCTTGCGTCTCCCTCCCTCCCACTCTCCCTATCCCACCCCTCCAGGCTGTCACAAAGCACCGAGCTAATATCCCTGTGCCTTGCGGCTGCTTCCCCCTAGCTATCTACCTTACTACGTTTGTTAGTGTGTATATGTCCATGACTCTCTCTCGCCCTGTCAAAGCTCACCCCTCCCCCTCCCCATATCCTCAAGTCCGTTCTCCAGTAGGTCTGCGTCTTTATTCCTGTCTTACCCCTAGGTTCTTCATGACATTTTTTTTCCCCTTAAATTCCATATATATGTGTTAGCATACGGTATTTGTCTTTTTCTTTCTGACGTACTTCACTCTGTATGACAGACTCTAGGTCTATCCATCTCATTACAAATAGCTCAATTTCATTTCTTTTTAAGGCTGAGTAATATTCCATTGTATATATGTGCCACATTTTCTTTATCCATTCATCCGATGATGGGCGCTTAGGTTGTTTCCATCTCCGGGCTATTGTAAATAGAGCTGCAATGAACATTTTGGTACATGACTCTTTTTGAATTATGGTTTTCTCAGGGTATATGCCCAGTAGTGGGATTGCTGGGTCATATGGTAATTCTATTTGTAGTTTTTTAAGGAACCTCCATACTGTTCTCCATAGTGGCTGAACCAATTCACATTCCCACCAGCAGTGCAAGAGTGTTCCCTTTTCTCCACACCCTCTCCAGCATTTATTGTTTCTAGATTTTTTGATGATGGCCATTCTGACTGGTGTGAGATGATATCTCATTGTAGTTTTGATTTGCATTTCTCTAATGATTAATGATGTTGAGCATTCTTTCATGTGTTTGTTGGCATTCTGTATATCTTCTTTGGAGAAATGTCTATTTAGGTCTTCTGCCCATTTTTGGATTGGGTTGTTTGTTTTTTTGTTATTGAGCTGCATGAGCTGCTTGTAAATTTTGGAGATTAATCCTTTGTCATTTGCTTCATTTGCAAATATTTTCTCCCATTCTGAGGGTTGTCTTTTGGTCTTGATTATGGTTTCCTTTGCTGTGCAAAAGCTTTGAAGTTTCATTAGGTCCCATTTGTTTATTTTTGTTTTTATTTCCATTACTCTAGGAGGTGGGTCAGAAAGGATCTTGCTGTGATTTATGTCATAGAGTGTTCTGCCTATGTTTTCCTCTAAGAGTTTTATAGTTTCTGGCCTTACATTTAGGTCTTTAATCCATTTTAAGCTTATTTTTGTGTATGGTGTTAGGGAGTGATCTAATCTCATACTTTTACATGTACCTGTCCAGTTTTCCCAGCACCATTTATTGAAGAGGCTGTCCTTTCTCCACTGTACATTCCTGCCACCTTTATCAAAGATAAGGTGTCCATATGTGCGTGGGTTTATCTCTGGGCTTTCTATCCTGTTCCATTGATCTATCTTTCTGTTTTTGTGCCAGTACCATACTGTCTTGATTACTGTAGCTTTGTAGTATAGTCTGAAGTCAGGGAGCCTGATTCCTCCAGCTCCTTTTCTTGTTCTCAAGATTGCTTTGGCTATTCGGGGTCTTTTGTGTTTCCATACAAATTGCGAAATTTTTTGTTCTAGTTCTGTGAAAAATGCCAGTGGTAGTTTGATAGGGATTGCATTGAATCTGTAGATTGCTTTGGGTAGTAGAGTCATTTTCACAATGTTGATTCTTCCCACCCAAGAACATGGTATATCTCTCCATCTATTTGTATCATCTTTAATTTCTTTCATCAGTGTCTTATAATTTTCTGCATACAGGTCTTTCGTCTCCTTAGGTAGGTTTATTCCTAGATATTTTATTCTTTTTGTTGCAGTGGTAAATGGGAGTGTTTTCTTGATTTCACTTTCAGATTTTTCATCATTAGTATATAGGAATGCCAGAGATTTCTGTGCATTAACTTTGTATCCTGCTACTTTACCAAATTCATTGATTAGCTCTAGTAGTTTTCTGGTAGTATCTTTAGGATTCTCTATGTATAGTATCATGTCATCTGCAAACAGTGACAGCTTTACTTCTTCTTTTCCAATTTGGATTCCTTTTATTTCCTTTTCTTCTCTGATTGCTGTGGCTAAAACTTCCAAAACTATGTTGAATAAGAGTGGTGAGAGTGGGCAACCTTGTCTTGTTCCTGATCTTAGTGGAAATGCTTTCAGTTTTTCACCATTGAGGATGATGTTTGCTGTGGGCTTGTCATATATGGCCTTTATTATGTTGAGGAAAGTTCCCTCTATGCCTACTTTCTGCAGGGTTTTTATCATAAATGGGTGTTGAATTTTGTCGAAAGCTTTCTCTGCATCTATTGAGATGATCATATGGTTTTTCTCCTTCAATTTGTTAATATGGTTTATCACATTGATAGATTTGCGTATATTGAAGAATCCTTGCATTCCTGGAATAAACCCCACTTGATCATGGTGTATGATCCTTTTAATGTGCTGTTGGATTCTGTTTGCTAGTATTTTGTTGAGGATTTTTGCATCTATGTTCATCAGTGATATTGGCCTGTAGTTTTCTTTCTTTGTGACATCCTTGTCTGGTTTTGGTATCAAGGTGATGGTGGCCTCGTAGAAGGAATTTGGGAGTGTTCCTCCCTCTGCTATATTTTGGAAGAGTTTGAGAAGGATAGGTGTTAGCTCTTCTCTAAACGTTTGATAGAATTCACCTGTGAAGCCATCTGGTCCTGGGCTTTTGTTTGTTGGAAGATTTTTAATCACAGTTTCAATTTCAGTGCTTGTGATTGGTCTGTTCATATTTTCTATTTCTTCCTGATTCAGTCTTGGCAGTTTGTGCATTTCTAAGAATTTGTCCATTTCTTCCAGATTGTCCATTTTATTGGCATAGAGTTGCTTGTAGTAATCTCTCATGATTTTTTTTATTTCTGCAGTGTCAGTTGTTACTTCTCCTTTTTCATTTCTAATTCTATTGATTTGAGTCTTCTCCCTTTTTTTCTTGATGAGTCTGGCTAGTGGTTTATCAATTTTGTTTATCTTCTCAAAGAACCAGCTTTTAGTTTTATTGATCTTTGCTATCGTTTCCTTCATTTCTTTTTCATTTATTTCTGATCTGATTTTTATGACTTCTTTCCTTCTGCTAGCTTTGGGGTTTTTTTGTTCTTCTTTCTCTAATTGCTTGAGGTGCAAGGTTAGGTTGTTTATTCGAGATGTTTCCTGCTTCTTAAGGTGGGCTTGTATTGCTATAAACTTCCCCCTTAGAACTGCTTTTGCTGCATCCCATAGGTTTTGGGTCGTCGTGTCTCCACTGTCATTTGTTTCTAGGTATTTTTTTATTTCCTCTTTGATTTCTTCAGTGATCACTTCATTATTAAGTAGTGTATTGTTTAGCCTCCATGTGTTTGTATTTTTTACAGATCTTTTCCTGTAATTGATATCTAGTCTCATGGCGTTGTGGTCAGAAAAGATACTTGATACAATTTCAATTTTCTTAAATTTACCAAGGCTTGATTTGTGACCCAAGATATGATCTATCCTGGAGAATGTTCCATGAGCACTTGAGAAAAATGTGTATTCTGTTGTTTTTGGATGGAGTGTCCTATAAATATCAATTAAGTCCATCTTGTTTAATGTATCATTTAAAGCTTGTGTTTCCTTATTTATTTTCATTTTGGATGATCTGTCCATGGGTGAAAGTGGGGTGTTAAAGTCCCCTACTATGAATGTGTTACTGTCGATCTCCCCTTTTATGGCTGTTAGTATTTGCCTTATGTATTGAGGTGCTCCTATGTTGGGTGCATAAATATTTACAATTGTTATATCTTCTTCTTGGATCGATCCCTTGATCATTATGTAGTGTCCTTCTTTGTCTCTTGTAATAGTCCTTATTTTAAAGTCTATTTTGTCTGATATGAGAATTGCTACTCCAGCTTTCTTTTGGTTTCCATTTGCATGGAATATCTTTTTCCATCCCTTTATTTTCAGTCTGTATGTGTCTCTAGGTCTGAAGTGGGTCTCTTGTAGACAGCATATATAAGGGTCTTGTTTTTGTATCCATTCAGCCAGTCTGTGTCTTTTGGTGGGAGCATTTAGTCCATTTACATTTAAGGTAATTATCGATATGTATGTTCCTATTCCCATTTTCTATATTGTTTTGGGTTCATTATTATAGGTCTTTTCCTTCTCTTGTGTTCCTTGTCTAGAGAAGTTCCTTTAGCATTTGTTGTAAAGCTGGTTTGGTGGTGCTGAACTCTCTCAGCTTTTGCTTGTCTGTAAAGGTTTTAATTTCTCCATCAAATCTGAATGAGATCCTTGCTGGGTAGAGTAGTCTTGGTTGCAGGTTTTTCTCCTTCATCACTTTCAGTATGTCCTGCCACTCCCTTCTGGCTTGTAGGGTTTCTGCTGAGAGATCAGCTGTTAACCTTATGGGGATTCCCTTGTGTGTTATTTGTTGTTTTTCCCTTGCTGCTTTTAATATGCTTTCTTTGTATTTAATTTTTGACAGTTTGAATAATATGTGTCTTGGCGTATTTCTCATTGTATTTATCCTATATGGAACTCTCTGTGCTTCCTGGACTTGATTAACTATTTCCTTTCCCATATTAGGGAAGTTTTCAACTATAATCTCTTCAAATATTTTCTCAGTCCCTTTCTTTTTCTCTTCTTCTTCTGGAACCCCTGTAATTCGAATGTTGGTGCGTTTAATGTTGTCCCAGAGGTCTCTGAGACTGTCCTCAGTTCTTTTCATTCTTTTTTCTTTATTCTGCTCTGCAGTAGTTATTTCCACTATTTTATCTTCCAGGTCACTTATCCGTTCTTCTGCCTCAGTTATTCTGTTATTGATCCCATCTAGAGTATTTTTAATTTCATTTATTGCGTTGTTCATCGTTGCTTGTTTCATCTTTATTTCTTCTAGGTCCTTGTTAACTGTTTCTTGCATTTTGTCCATTCTACTTCCAAGATTTCGGATCATCCTTACTATCATTATTCTGAATTCTTTTTCAGGTAGACTGCCTATTTCCTCTTCATTTGTTAGGTCTGGTGCATTTTTATCTTGCTCCTTCATCTGCTGTGTGTTTTTCTGTCTTCTCATTTTGCTTATCTTACTGTGTTTGGGGTCTCCTTTTTGCAGGCTGCACGTTCGTAGTTCCCGTTGTTTTTGATGTCTGTCTCCAGTGGCTAAGGTTGTTTCAGTGGGTTGTGTAGGCTTCCTGGTGGAGGGGACTAGTGCCTGTGTTGTGGTGGATGAGGCTGGATCTTGTCTCTTTAGTGGGCAGGTTCACGTCTGGTGGTGTGTTTTGGGGTGTCTGTGGCCTTATTATGATTTTAGGCAGCCTCTCTGCTAATGGGTGGGGTTGTGTTCCTGTTTTGCTAGTTGTTTGGCATAGGTTGTCTAGCACTGTGGATTGCTGGTCGTTGAGTGAAGCTGGGTGCTGGTGTTAAGATGGAGGTCACTGGGAGATTTCCGCCGCTTAATATTATGTGGAGCTGGGAGGTCTCTTGTTGACCAGTGTCCTGAAGTTGGCTTTCCTACCTCAGAGGCAGAGCCCTGACTCTTGGCTGGAGCACCAAGAGCCTTTCATCCACACGGCTCAGAATAAAAGGGAGAAAAAGTAGAGAGAATTAGTAGAAGTATGAGGAAAGAAAGAAGGAAAGGAGGAAAGGAAGGAAGGAAGAAAGAAGCAAAGAAGGAAAGACAGGAGGGAGGGAGGGAGGGAGGAAGGAAGGAAGGAAGGAGGGAAAGAAGGAAAAAAGAAAGAAAGAAGATACAGTAAAAATAAAATAAAGTATAATATAGTTATTGAATTAAAAAATATTTAGAAGAAAAAAAAAAAGGGACGGATAGAACCTTAGGACAAATGTTGGAAGCAAAGCTATACAGAGAAAATCTTACACAGAAGCATACACATACACCTTCACAAAAAGAGGTAAAGGGGGAAAAATCATAAATCTTGCTCTCAGAGACCACCTCCTCAATTTGGGGTGGTTCGTTGTCTAAAGGAGGGAAGGAAGGAAAGAAAGAAAGAAAGAACGAAGGTAAAGTATAATAAAGTTATTACAAATAAAATTAATTATTGAGAAAAAAAAATTTTTTTAAAAAACCATGGACGGATAGAGCCCTAGGACAAATGGTGGAAGCAAGAGTATACAGACAAGATCTCACACAGAAGCATACACGTACACATTCACAAAAAGAGGAAAAGGGGAAAAAATCATAGATCTCGCTCCTAAATTCCACCTTTTCAATTTGGGATCATTCCTTGTCTATTCAGGTATTCCATAGATGCAGGGTATATCAAGTTGATTGTGGAGCTTTAATCCGCTGCTTCTGAGGCTGCTGGGAGAGATTTCCCTTTCTCTTCTTTGTTCTCACAGCTCACAGGAGCTCAGCTTTGGATTTGGCCCTGCCTCTGCGTGTAGGTCACTGGAGGGCGTCTGTTTTTTGCTCAGACAGGACAGGGTTAAAGGAGCCGCTGATTCGGGGGCTCTGGCTCACTCAGGCCGGGGGTGGGGGGCGGAAGGAGGGGCACTGCGTGCGGGGCGGGCCTGCGGCGTCAGAGGCGGCGTGACGTTGCGGCAGAGGCCGGCGTGACGTTGCACCAGCCTGAGGTCGGCCGTGCGTTCTCCCGGGGAAGTTGTCCCTGGTTCCCGGGAACCTGGCAGTGGCGGGCTGCACAGGCTCCGCGGAAGAGGGGTGTGGAGAGTGACCTGTGCTCGCACACAGGCCCCTTGGTGGCGGCAGCAGCAGCCCCAGCGTCTCCTCGCGCCCGTCTCTGGGTCCGCGCTTTCAGCCGCGGCTCGCGCCCATCTCTGGGGTTCGTGCTTTTAGCCGCGGCTCGCGCCCGTCTCTGGGGTTCGCGCTTTTAGCCGCGGCTCGCGCCCGTCTCTGGAGTTCCTTTAAGCAGCGCTCTTAAACCCCTCTCCTCGCGCACCAGGAAACAAAGAGGGAAGAAAAAGTCTCTTGCCTCTTCGGCAGGTGCAGGCTTTTCCCCGAACTCCCTCCCGGCTAGTCGTGGTGCACTAACCCCTTCAGGCTATGTTCAAGCCGCCAACCCCAGTCCTCTCCCTGCGCTCAGTCCAAAACCGAAACCCGAGCCCCAGATCGCAGCCCCGCCCGCCCCGGCGGGTGAGCAGACAAGCCTCTCGGGCTGGTGAGTGCCGGTCGGCACCGATCCTCTGTGCGGGAATCTCCCCGCCTTGCCCTCCGCACCCTGTTGCTGTGCTCTCCTCCGCGGTACCGAAGCTCCCCCCTCCGCCTCCCGCAGTCTCCGCCCGCGGAGGGGCTTCCTAGTGTGTGGAAACTTTTCCTCCTTCACAGCTCCCTCCCACTGGTGCAGGTTCCGTCCTTATTCTTTTGTCTCTGTTTTTTCTTTTTTTCTTTTGCCCTACCCAGGTACGTGGGGAGTTTCTTGCCTTTTGGGAGGTCTGAGGTCTTCTGCCAGCCTTCAGTAGGTGTTCTGTAGGAGTTGTTCCACGTGTAGATGTATTTCTGGTGTATCCGTGGGGAGGAAGGCGATCTCCGCGTCTTACTCTTCCGCCATCTTCCCAACTCCAAGCTGAGGTAACCTTTAGATCTCCCTTTGAAAGAAAGGGACTGGTAGCCGAAGGGATAAGGTACTTGACAAAGAATAATAGTAACTTATAATTAGTCAGGACCTCAATTTTTATATTTCTACAAATGGTGACATTATAACACTATACACAACGGTACATAAATATGAGCAAAACAACCTTTTAGACATTCATCAATTTCTTCCCTTTTGCAGGGAGAGGCACTTTGGAACAGTGTTCATTCATTTATGTTATAGTCTCAGGATCACTGAGGGTTAGTACTAGAAGAATCCTTCCAACCACTTCATCTTACACATGGGGAACCCTAATGATGATGTCATATTTTAAATATGTTACAATTCAGAGTCATCACTAAGTCAGGCCTTTCTCCCATTTGTCTAAGTTTGACTTCTTATTGCATGTATCATGGATCAAAGTTCAAAGATCCCCCCCGGCAAGTCTTAGAGTAAAATTCAATAATATGGTTGGTTCATTCAGCAAGTGGAACTTCTCTTCACAAAATCAGCATCTTAGAGGAACTTGGCTATGCCACTTGGTGACAAGGCAGAAGACTCAGTATCAGAGCATCTGGTTCTAAGGCTCAGTGTTCCACTGCACATAATATTGGATACACTGTAGTTGCTTCTTATTTGGGGGAAAGTACTCAATACTGAGTAAATTTTGTAAAAGGAAACTCTACCACTTTTATCTCATGTTTTCGAACGTATACGGGTATACAGAGAGTTGTACTCTTGTTTTTAAACTATTGAAGAAGAGAAACATTTTTAGAACTGGGATTGAGATATGAAACTAATACCTACTGTAAGTAACATGCTCTCTGTCTCGCTGTGATGGGATCTGCCACTGTGTCTCTGTGTCACTGTAACTATGGGGAATAACTCTTAGACTCTTCATTGACTCATTCATAAAATGTCTTGATGAAATTTTTCAAATTGTTTGCCATCTAATTATCTATCTCCCTCTCTACCCTCTCTGTATATGCATATGTCAAATGCTGTGAAGTAAGTCTCAGGGTATAGTGAAGAAATTCCTATCACAGGATAATTATTCTTGGTTATTGAGCTTATATTACATTCACAATAGTGAATGATTATGAATAAATATTTTTTACGGGGGAAAGGAGCAGGTGGGGTTAAGAAAAAACATTTCTTGAGCACTTGCCATACTTCAGGCATAGCCATTATAATTTAATTCACAAAAATGTAGGCATTATCAACATTCTTATGATACAGAAACTGAGGCTCAGAGAGATTGATTTTTTTGACCAAGGTCACACAGTAAGTGGCAGAGTTGAGATCTGAGCCAAGTGCTTCTAATTTCAAGTCAGTACTCTTTCTGAAATGGAAGCAGTAGAATATTTTTTCTTCTAAAACCATCAAACTGTTGAAGTGTTGTGTTTCAGAAAGACTTAATGAGAATTGAACCATCGAGTTGTTATAAGGAGCTTTCTATACCATTTTACCAAATTGCCAGAATTCCAGTATCCTTTTCTCTTTTTGTCTGAACGCAATACATATGTCTAAAAAGGTTTGATAATAAAGTAGAAAATTGTTTTTCTTAGGCATTGATGAGTGTTATATTACACTTTGAGATGGTTATCTGAAACATGTGTCTGTGGAATATTGTACGTAAAATTTAAGAAGGGTTGTTCTTCAAGGTTTAAAACAGAATAGAGTCACCCTAGGTTATGTATTTGTTAGTTTTCTGTCCCTGCCCTCATGGCCTTCAGCATCTCCTCCTGGCTCCTGGGACACATTGGCTATCACCACCAGGTCCCTCTGCCTGAGATGCTTACCCCCTCCCAGGCCTGAAGACAAGCCAGCCTTGAGTGGAGGGTGAGGGGACCCCAGTACACAGAGTGTGTCCATGCTCTTGATGGTCCAGTCAGCCCTGAAGGACAGCTCCTTGTGGATAGCCAGTCAACATTTGCCATTTCGATTTTGTACCAAAAATGTATTGAGATAAAATTCACATAACATAAAATTAACTATTTAAAAATGAAGAGTACAGGGCATTTAGTATATTCTGTTGTGCAACCACCACTTCTGTCTAGTTTCAAAACATTTTCATCACTCTAAAGTAAAAAGCCCTTACCCTTTAAGCAGTTTCTTCCCATCCCTCCCTCTCCCCAGCCCCTAGCAACCTCCAGTGTATGCTCTGTCTCTGTGGATTTATCTATTCATATGAATAGAATCGTACAATCGGTGATTTTTTTTGGTCTGGCTAGTTTGCCTTAGCATAGTGTTTTCAAAGTTCATTCATCTGTCATCGTGTATCAGTACTTCCTTCCCTTTTATGACTGAATAATATTCCATAGTATGTATATATACAATTTATTGATCCATTGATGGGCATTTGGGCTGTTTCTACCTTGAGGCTATTTATTGAACATACTACCTATAATTAAAAAGCCTGTTGCAAAAGCTCTTGAAATTGGGCAGCTTACAGTTGCAAAGGGAGCATCATAGGGCTGAACCCTCCATTAAGGTTCTTTTTGATGCTGGACTCACTGAAATGTATTGTTGTATTACTTTGATTAATGATATATAATGTATATGAGTTACATGTACTGTACCAAAAATATAGATATTTTTTCAATGTAATATGATATGTAATTTATGATGTTTTTGTTTGCATTCAATACTGAATTTAGTAGAATTACACGATGCCTGTTTGGGTAGCTCAGGTTAGAGACACAAAAATAAGTTCTTCCCCAAAGCTCTAGTAACCAAAAGTATTAAATATACCTCTTTGTCAATTAGTAAAGAAAGGCTATTGAAAACATAAAATTATCCGGCATGTCTACATATATAATAATTATGCATCCAAGGCTTTTCCTTTTGAAACAATTTATACATTACATAAACCTAAATTTCTCATCCAAGTATCATTTCAAGAGAGGCAAGCTTAAATAATGGAGGCAACAGGGAAACATAATATTACGATAATGTTCTTTGGTGCGGTTTGGAAGGTTTTAGGAAACATTTGGAACTATTTTTCTCATGTAGTCACTTAACTATTGAAGTGTTATGATAGCGTTTCCCTCTGCATTGTATACAATACAAAAGGAGTCCAGTTAAAGGAGACATCAACTCTAAATATTCTGATTAGAGGGAGTTCCACCAACGAGAAAATTACATGCTCTAATATCCTGATATTAGTTTAATAAAAAGATGCAGGGAAATAAAGAAGGGCTAGGTGATTCAGGGCGTCCCTTTTGCTTTCAAATGTCCATTTCTTTGCAGCTTCATTTAACAAAACTACATTAAAAATTCTCAAATGGATGGAAAAGGACCTGAATTTTCAGAGTAAATATACCCTAGCTAAATTGATGTGATTTTTTTTTTTTGAGGAATATTTCTAACTAGATTATAAGCCAAAACTGTTGAAGTGAAGAAAACGTTTAAACTTTTCTTTTACTTACACCATCATTTTTGGCCTCTTTGAAACTTGACAGGTATGTGTCTCAAAAGTTCTGAACATCTGTCAAGTGTTAAATTAAGTTCCCTTGTGAATTGATAACCATTATGTAGTTGCATCTGACATATAGATACTAAAAGGTGATTGTTTCTCATTATAAAATAACTATGACCTTTCTATGAATTTAAATTATACCACCAATTAAAAGTGTAATGCTTTTTAAAGATATATAATCTGTTGAATAAGGAAATGAAAGCTCTTTCATGTAGGCTTTTAAGAAGTGTAGAATATTTTTGTCACATTTGAGCTTAAGAACAACCATTCCTGTTGAGGGCTGCAGTGCTATCTATTCTCAGGGACGACTAGAGAATATGGCTGTGCTATACATCCGAATGGATGGATTTCCATATCAGTGAATGTTGGGGAAAGTACTTGAGAGACCAGACCTCAAGAGAAGGGAATTTGTTTCAGGCTGTCACTAACGTGGTTATTCCCAACTCCTCCTCCCCTTAAAACAAAAATAAAACAGAACAAAACAAAACAGTAGTTCAGGCACCAGGTAGTTTAAAGGAGACAGGAGAATTCTCAGAACCACATTGATTTTAATTGAACTCCACTTCAAAATAAAACATACACACGATAGCACTTTGAGTGGGGAGAAATGAGAAGTGTCAGCAACTTCAATCAAACAAATGAGATATTTTTCCATTCTCAAATAGTATTTTCTGAGAAAATGGACTAGAGTTGGGATCTAAGCCAAGCAGGGCATCTAGAGACTACCACCTCTCATTCTCTTGCAACCTTGACCAAAAGAATGAAGCCTAAGACACAGGCCACTAACAAGTGTCTGAAGTCCAGTGGAAAGCAAAGGGTTAACTGTTTCTGTACCAGAGCACAAAAGTAAGCTCCCTGGAGCTTATAACAGGAGACAAATAATAACAAGGTGGGAGAGGGCTGTGCCGTGGTGTGTGTGCACATGTATGAAACACCCAACCTTGCTAGGGTTGTTTAATCTAAAGCCTGGAAGCCAGGCTTGCATTACTCTGTCCAGGACTTGGTTCTAACTTAGTGAGAGACTTTAAAAATAATCCTAGAATCTTTCATTGGCAAGTATCTTAGTAGTTAGTGCATTCAGGGGCATAGCTCTGACAGGTCATACATTTTACCTGAGGGAGAGACAAAATTTTATTTCCTTGCTATACCTGTTCACCCTGATTCTGTCCTCTTGAACAGAGAACAGGCAGCAGAAAATAAGTGGACTCTGTGACTGTGTAAGAATCCTGGCTATATGAAGATTTGCTCATCTCTGCTTTGTTCTGTATCCACATGGCTGCACTCATACCCTGCTACCCTGCTTTCTTCCCTCATTTATGTCTCTCCGGAATTAGCCATTATTTTATAATCCAGAATATGTTTTGTACTTTCTACATTGTCTTTTCCATAGGGTAATGCCTATCTATTCTCTCAGGTTTTGAAATGTTTCTCGAACCTCAGCTTATACCAAATCCTGTTGTCTCCATATTTTTCCTCTGTTGCTAAGTGTTTCACAATGCTAAGTGGCCGCTTTCTTTCAAGTTCCTGATTATTTCCACATCCCCTACTCATCCCTCCATCTCTGTTTGTCTGATTTAAGTCCAGAAAAGTAGTTTCCCTACTTGCTTCATCTGCCTTCTTAGAGCTTAAACTCTTAGCAAAGTAAGTCAAGAATGTATCCAATGTTGTATTTTTGCCAAGCAAGACTTCCAGATGGTGTCCTCATGGTTGAAGTCTCCCACTACTACTTTATGTTACTTCTGTGCCAGTTTTGTAATCTCTGTTACCAAACCATATCCTCTACCTGGCCTGGCAGTCTGGAGTGCACTTCTTTAAAAAAAAAAAAAAAAAAATCCCCATTATTTTCTCTCATTTCTCCAAAACACTTCCACCCTAGGTTTGTAATCTTCAAGACAGCTATTATGATCTTGGTGGTCTACACAGCTCTCTCTTTCGAGCAAATCATTTTTGCTTTGGACAAAGTTTTCCTTTTGGCCTGGGTTTATTCTTAACAATAGCACTTATATCAAAAAGCTAGTATTTATTAAGTGATTACTATGTGCCGCATTCAGTGCTGGGTTATTAACATCTATGAGTTCATTTGATATGACATATACTAAGCTAACAGTAATTCCTATGATGTAGAGATCATTCTCTCCATTTTACCTATAAGGAAACTGGGGCTCGGGAAAGTGAAGTAACTTGCCGGAGGCTACTTCACTAACAAAGGATCAGGCCAGGATGTGAACTCAGAATCCTCATATTCCAGAGCTGGCGTTTTTAGTCATTACACTGCTTCCTCTCCCCCATTCCCTTGCATCATTTTAGAAGTGAATCATACCCCTTAAGGGCACACCATCTTGCATAAAAATTCCAAGTTAAATCACTCTCTCGTTCAAAACTTTGTGTATGAGTGTACAGACCCCTTAGGCTCAAAGTTTTTATTCTAGTTGGTTTCCCTTTAATTTTTCCCTGAAACTTTCTGGGCATTTTTACCACTTGCTGCTTTGTTTTATCCCCCATGGTTTCAGGTTTTACAATTGTGTCTGAGTGTTTTTCTCCCTCTCTTCCTTCCAAAATTTAGCTTAGAGGTTTTTTTGATGATATTGGCAAATTAGAGATATTCTTTCCTGGCTTCATGAAAAACACTTTTTCTGATGTATTCTTTCCTTTGCTGGAGTTTATAAAACCAACTCGTAGCACTATCTATGGAGTCACCAGTTTACGCCTTATATCCTATTTTCTCTTCCAGGTTTATGACCTTCCCTTTAAAAAAAAGATACACACCAGGCATCCATACCTTCTCACCATACCCACGCCCCATGCCTTGCCCCCCCGCACCCCCGCACACACACTTAATTTTCTTCCCAGGGGCCAGTTATAGCAGTTCTCGATTCTGGTGGCCCATTAGAATCACCTGATGTGAACAAATACCAGTGCCCAGGCCCCAACCCAGATCAGTTGAATCAAAGTCTCTGGGGATGGGTCTTAGACATTATTAGTATTTTAAAACTCTCCAGTATTTTAAAACTTCCGATATGCAACCACAGTAAGATCCACAGCATTATGAGCTTCATCTGGCAGTAGCATTCATTCCCACTGGAATGAACAGAAGTGGGTACATTTTATGAGTCTCAGCAGGCTCCATCTCCCACTAATATTCATGCTGTAGAAAGACAACGTGCCTCTTACTGAGCCTGGCTATGGCTTTGTTCCCAGGAATGAATAAGTTCCGTGAGGATTCTCTTCTGACTGCAACTAGTAAAAGTATTATGCTTACCTCCTAAGGTCTGAGAATCCTCCTAGAGCTTTGTGGTGCATCTGGAATCACCCTCCGTGGAGAGCCCAGAACCTTTGGTGTACTTCCAACCACACGCTTTTCTTCCCATCTCTCTTGGCATATATTCTTTTGCTGACTCTTCTCTTGTCATTTCTTTTCCTCTACTATGTTAACATCTTTTTTTAATTGTTTTTCCTTCTGCTTCTGTTTTAATCTAGGTCAGAGAGACATCCTAAAGTCTATTCATTTTCTCCAGCACGAAACAAATTAACATGTAGGGTAGACACAACTAAGCAGGAGCTCATACAAAAATATTATCTATAAGACGTGACTCCAATTTTCTAGAGCTTGGTTTTTAGTTGAGAAGGAAAAAGAAAGGTATGTGAAAGCAGCAAAGCACGTGTAGTCATCAATATTAAGGAGTCTCAGAGAAAGCATTTTGAAGAAGGTGGGTCTTGAACTGAAACTTTCAGGATAAGAGTAGAAGGGCACCTTGGTTTGATTGAACAATGTCAGCGAAAGTGTGATGATGACATTCAATATGGATTATATGGGAGGGATTGATCAAGATGGCCGAGTACAAGTATGTGGATCTCACTTCCCCCCATGAACACATCCAAAATACATCTACGTGTGGAACAGTTATGACCGAAAACTAAATAGAAACTGGCAGAAACTGTACCATCAAAGTTGTAAGAAAGATCCACACATAAAAGGTAAAAAGGGAAGAAAAACAATTGGGTCAAGACTTATGCCCCTGGGAGGGGACTCAGAGCAAAAGGGAGATTACACAGGTGGAGACCTCCCCTGCGTAGTGAGCGGCGAGAGCCCCAGACTGGACATCCCATTCCTGGGGCCCTGCACAGGGGAGATGAGCCCCCTTGTCTGGCTGGGAGCCAGCTGGGAATAGCAGGGGGGCTGCAGGAAGCCTGGCCTCTGCTCATGAAGAGTGAATGCACACTGGCTTGCCCCTGACACAGGGTGGAGAGTACAGTTAGAGGACAGCTGTAGTGGTTGCCAAGTTCCCAAGCCAAGAGAACGCTCCAGCCCCACTCACTCCACGTTGCAGCATGGCATGGGACCTAGAGCTGCCAGGACTGGGGAGAAAGCCTGTCCATGGGATGCAGAAGCAACCTGGTCCTGATCCCAGGGCAGAGCCTAGGTGAGGTGGTGGCCGTTGTTGGCGCTTACTCAAGCAGCACACCAGAAGCCACTCCACCACAGTTCACACCCTGTATATGCTGAGAGTCCAAGTGAACCCTGTCTGCCCTACAGTGAGGCTCCACAGCAAGGCAGAGGTGGCGGAGGCTAAGAGCAGTTATCAGCTGTGAGGGACAGAGGAGACTTGCACCTGAGGCTGCCTCTGAGCAGAGCAAGGGAAACAATTGCAGACACCTGCACAGGCAATGCATCGGAGACAGCCTGGACCTTTGTCTGCAGGTGACACAAGCCAAGAGTCCGTATGGGCCTCCATCTCCTCTGGGGTAAGACTTCTTATGCTGGGAGAGGAGAAAACTCACACTTAGAGAGAAGAGAGCCAGCCTGGGCCCAACCCTGAGAGCTTCAGCTCCAGTAACATGGGACCAAATCCCATCCCGAATAGGGCAGTGAGGGCCATTGAGCAGAGGGGAAGTCCCACCTCACACCCAACTCCAGCTCTAGCACCTCCACCTCCAGCCCTCACCACCACAAAGATGATAGCTGCCAGCACACCCTGAGGAAAGACGTGACTTACATCCACATCAAATCCAGCTCTCCCGCCAAAGGCATTGGACATAGGCAATCTGTATAGGGGCGCTCTCACATAAGAACACCCCTTCAAGACTACAATAGGTAACTGTTTTACCTGAATTCAGAGGCAGAGAAAGTTAAGCAAAATGAAAAGGCAGAGAAACTGCTCTCAATTGAAAGAACAAGAAAAAAACACCTGAAAAAATAATGAAACAGATATAAACAATATACCAGATTAAGAATTCAAAACATTGTTAATAAAAATGTTAACTGAATTAGGGGAAGGAATCGATAAACACAGTGAAGATTTTAACAGGGAACTAGAAAATATAAAAAAGACCCAATCAGAAATGTAGAATTCAATAACTGAAATAAAAAAATACACTAGAGGGATTGAATAGCAGACTAAGTTAGACAGAAGAACACATGAGTGATCTGGAAGATAGAATAATGGAAATCACCCAATCAGAACAGCAAAACAAATTTTAAAAAGTGAAAACAGCTTAAGAGATCTGTGGGAAAACATTAACTGTATCAACATTCACCTTATAGCGATTCCAGAAAGAGAAGAGAGAGAGAAGAGAATTGAAAATGTATTTGGAGAAATTATGGCTGAAAAATTCCCAAACCTAAGAAGGAAACAGATATCCAGGTACAGGAATCACAGAGCCTTCCAAACAAGATGAATCACCAAGACTTATAATAAAAATGGTAAAAGTTAAAGAGAGACTTCTAAAAGCAGCAAGAGAAGAGCAAAGTAACATACAAGGGAATCCCCATAAGGCTGTCAGCTGATTTCTCTGCAGAAACTTTGCAGACCAGAAGGGAGTGGCATGATATTTTCAAAGTGCTGAAAGGGGAAAACCTGCAACCTACTATACTCTACCCAGAAAGATTATTATTTAAAACTGAAGGAGAGATAAAGAACTTCTCAGACAAGCAAAAATTAAGAGTTCCTCACTAAACCTACCCTAAAAGAAATGTTAAAGGGTCTTCTCTAAGTGGAAAAGAAGTATTATAGGAAAGGGAAATCCCATCAGAAAAGGCAAATATACAGTGAGAACTGAGGATCAACCACTTAAATAAGCCAGTACGAAGATGAAAAGACAAAAAATTATAAAAGCAACTATAACTACAATAAACAGTTAAGGGATAAACATGAAAATGTAAAATGTGACATCAAGAGCACAGTGTGGAAAAAGGGAATAAAAAATGTAGATCTTTTAGAATGTATATAAACTTAAATGACTACCAGTTTAAAACAAGTAGATATAATTATAGGTCAACATATATGAACCCTATGATAACCACAAATCAAAAACCTACAATAGATACACAAAAACTAAAAAAGAAAGGAACACTAGCCTACTACTAAAGAAAAGAGCAAAGCCCAAAGTCAACAGAAGAAAGGAAATAATAAAGATCAGAGAGCAAATAACTAAAATAGAGACCAAAAACGCAATAGAAAAGGTCAATGAAACCAAGAGCTGGTTTTTTGAAAAGATAAACAAATTTGATAAACCTTTAGCCAGGCTCACCAAGAAGAAAAGAGAGAGAACCCAAATAAACAAAATAAGAAATGAAAAAGAATACTCTGAACAGTTACATGCCAACAAATTGGACAACCAAGAAGAAATGGACAAATTTCTAGAAACCTACAACACACCAAGACTGAATACAGATGGCCAACGGACACATGAAAAGATGCTCAACATTGCTGATTATTAGAGAAATGCAGATCAAAACAACCAGATATCACCTCACACCTGTCAGAATGACTGTCATCAAAAAAAGTCTACAAATAAATGTTATACCAATGCAGGGAGGGGCAAGATAGGGGTAAGGGATTAAGAAACACAAACTACTATGTATAAAATAGGTAAACAACAAGGATATATTGTACAGCACAGGGAATTATAGCTATTATAATTTTTTTTTTTTTTTTTTTGCGGTACGCGGGCCTCTCACTGTTGTGGCCTCTCCCGTTGCGGAGCACAGGCTCCGGACGCGCAGGCTCAGCGGCCATGGCTCACGGGCCCCGCCGCTCTGCGGCACGTGGGATCTTCCCGGACCGGGGCACGAACCCGTGTCCCCCGCATCAGCAGGCGGACTCTCAACCACTGCACCACCAGGGAAACCCTATAATAATTTTTAATGGAGTGTAATCTGTAAAAAATATTCAAGCACTATGCTATACACCTGAAACTAATATAATATTGTAAAGCAACTACTCTTTAATTTAAAAAACTATGCATTATATAAAGGAGACTTTGTCTCAAGGAGGTTGTGAGATCTGGAGAAGATTAGATGGGTTGGGGTTGGATTAGGAGAGAAGGGTAATTAGTGGGGTTTTAAGATTAATGATTCCATCCCACCTCCCATATTCAAATCAACTGCTAGACTCTAAAATGCAGAGGTCAAGCACTGTGTCTTCTGTGTGCTCCCAAGCTTAGCATAGTGCCTAACGAAGAGTAGTCATATAAAATATATTTATGGAATGAATAAATTCTTCTCAACCTTATGGGGGTGTCGTAAATCCTTTTAGAAGTCAGATGAAATTTATGGGCTCTTTCCTTAGAAAAATGTAAATAACTACACATACACACACACAATCTTCCATATAATTACAGGGCGTTCAAGGACTCCCTGAAGCCCATTCAGGGTCACCAGGTTAATAATTGGTGATTTGGAGATGTGTGACACATTATTTTTGTCTTGCAAATCATTCAGACTCTTTCCCATGATTTAAACTTAAAAGAAATTGTCCCATCAAGTTTTGCTAGTTGTAGATAAGTTCTCTAGAAAAGGCATCATGGTGGATTTTATTGTTGTATAGGATACCTATTTCTGTGAACCCACTCCAAAGTCTACTCTAGACAGCTTTTCAACCCAGTTCATGCTCATAATCCTTGATAATCCTAACTGTGGTTTTGAAAAACTAATGCATGTATTATACTTTTACAGAGAATATTCAGAATATTATCCCACAATAATATGTAGTTGCTTTTGTAGTTTACCTATGTAACCTACCGTTAAAGAAAAATAAAAAGAATCACCACAAATTATGTCCAAAGGAACAATGTTTCCAACATTTTTCTTTTACTTTCTGTGAGGTATGGCAAAAATAGCCCTTAGTAAATCATGGACATTAACACAATAGGAAGTTAATATCTGCTTACCTATTGGAAAACTATTCAGTATTTGAGTATAACTTATGACTACTTAATATTTTGACTAAGAGGAAGTGGAAGAAGGGAAAACATTCTTAAGAGTGAAACCTTGGCTATTAGTGTCTAGATATGGGATTCTTTCCTGTTCATTCCTCCCACCTCCCTGAGCTTTGCTTCTGTGTTTTTAATAACCAGTTTCTCATATCTGCACTTAACACCCAGCTTGAAATGTATTCCTCAACATCTTTTTCCTGTATCTCGTGGTTTTCTTTGAGTGCTTTGTGCAGCTGCATCAATCAGAAATAATGGAAAAATCAGATGAGGTGACAAGGGATGGCAGGTTGTTTTTGTCATAATAGTTTGCCCTTCTCACTATTCAGGTGCCTGGGATGTTTTTAGACCACTAATGCCATTGATAGCCACGTGTGCAAAGTGTGGAACTCAATGGGAGCTATTTAAAACAGATATAAAAATAAATGTAAGGAAATATCTGAATTCATCAACCAGTTCTAGAACTTTTCTGGGAGATTTGCTGTAATAATGACACCCAGAACATCAGCAGCTAGCTTGTCAGGCTAAGCAGGTGTGGTTTCTTTCTAGAGCCTGTCATCTGAGAGCAAAATGGATTTATTGGTATAAATAGTCTCTACTATACATCAGTTGCACATATACCATTTCATCTGATCCTTAAGACAACTGTAGGAGCTTGTTCCCATTTAATAAGTGAAAAGCCAATGGCTCAATTAGGTTATTTTATTGACCATGGGTTACTTACCTATTAGGTGATGACCCTGAAATTTGAGGCGGAGACAATTTGCTTCTAAAGGTACCTTGCTAAACTCCCCCTCCTACTGAAGAAGTTTAACACACACACCCTACCCCACTCTCAGCCCTGTTCTAGGACATATATGATACTTCAGTGAGAGGAGAATTTAATTGGCATTGTTATCACCCTCTCTGGAATTGTGAACAATATATAAATAAAAGAATTTGGAAGGTCTATAGTTTTTCATCTAAGTGCCTGTGCCATCAACACCAGCAGCTTCTTTAATACTAGCAGGCAGAAATGATCAAGTGTACCTCTTTCAATGAGAACATCCATATTGTTTTCCAATAGAAGAGTAACACATGTTTGTTAGAAGATGACCTAAGCTGATCCATTCTTTAGTAAACTGGGGAAGTTGGATTGCTCTGCTAATCCATGGGGACACGTTCTTGTCAATATGGCCCCAGGAGACTGGGAGTGACCTGTGTCCTCTGTGCATGTGGCTTGGGTCAGGGGATGTGAGGCAAATGGGAAGGAGCTTCATTTGACCTTTGGGACTTTTCATGCAACTGTAACATTAAAATTTCCAATTGCAGAAATGTTTTTTCCAGTATAACCCGGACATTCAGAGGTTGATATTTAAGCCTGGTAGAAAATAAAACTTGAACTTAAAAATAAGCACATATTTATTGTAACTCTCTAGGTTCACTTTCTCTAGCAATTATCTTCATTTCTGCAAAACGGAAACTTTATTAAGCAACTACTTGTGCCGAGCACTAAGCTGAACCTTTTACCATTGATTATTGTATTTTATTCTCTCAGTGACCCTATGGCTTTTTTTAAGAAGGGTCATCCCAATAATCAGAGTAGAGTGATGTGGGTTTTGTTACAATGATAGCAATTTCTTTCTGTCAAGATAGGATTTAAAATATTACACTCCTGACTTTTGCTATCCTTCCTTCCAAGAAAAAAAAAAACATGCTATTTATGAGAAGCTCAGTTTAATAATATCAGATGAGCAGAATTCTCTTTTTTAAACAGTTAGCCTTGATGGAAGGCATTTAGATATTAAAGGCCCTCATTCTAAGACAGTTCACCACAAAAGCAGGTCCAAGGGTTATCCATGCATTTTACATTTTAAATCTAAATTTAAACTTACATTTCCACCAATCAGAACTCAGAGCTAGTATCAATGTTGATCACAGAAAGAGATATGTTTCTAATTAACTAACTTTAAAGCCCTATCTTAATCACTTAGAGCATTCTTGTGCACATCTGTGCTGCAGGAGGAACTGGATTACCTCCATGGTGTATGTGTGTCTGGGTGTGCGTGTGTGTTTAAAGCAATGCTATAACTCTATCCAAATGCGATGCAGCACTGCTTTAAAGTTTAGAAGCAAATGTGTGCTTTGTAATGTAGTTTAAAAATTGAAACCCCCTTCTACCTTATATGTTCTTCTCTTGTAAATTGGGCTTGTTTGTGGAGGGCAGCCATTTCCAATACTGTGACACATACATCCCAGAACTTCTTCCCTCTTACTTCGATGGGACCTAAATGAGCACCAGAGCCAGGGCCTCTCATGTGGTTTTGCTTCATCTTACAATGACATCAGTATCTTTCCATTCGCCTCATTTTTATAAAATTGTGCCCAGAATGAATGGCAATGCCAGTAAAGGAAACTGAGTCCTGGGAGTAATTTTTTACTAGAGTAAATGAAGTGATGTGATAAACAAGTACAACCTGACGTGACAACATGGCATAAAGCCGTGATACAAAATGTTTCATTCTATTCTTGTGAATGTTTTTGAAAGCTTTTTTGCCTTTCACATGTCTTGTGTGTGTATATACTGACCAGTGGAAGTATAATTCGTGTTCAGATATTTATTTCTGTCAATGAATGACCAGATGGTTCTTGCCTATGTTGGAAGAGAACCATTTTGCCTATTCGATAACTCTGAGTGACATTACATATAACAAACTAGCCAGGATGATCCACTGTAGCCCGAGTGAGAAACACGTAGCTTTCTCTACTTTGTAAAGTTGGCAGAGACTCACAAATGCCTTTATTCTCATTTTTTAACTGAAATAGTTTGTGTATTTTTCCTACCAAAGTAACAGATGCTCAATGTGGAGAACTATGGCGATACAGGCAAAAAAAAAGAGAGGAAGAATGCTTATAAATTAATTTTTACTGCCTGTAACTTGCCACTTGGAGATTTGATGATGGTCATAAGGCTACAAAGCTGACGTTTCTTTGAATACATGCTATTTGTCTGACACTGTGCTAAGTGCTTTACATCAATCAGATTATTTAATCCTCCCTAGAACCCACTGATAAAGGTAATGGTATTAATCTCCTTTCATAGATGAGGAAACTGAAGCTCAGAGATACTAAGTGAATCGCCCAAAGTCACACAGCTAACAGGTCACACAATAGCAGAGCTAATTTAACGTGGGATTGCTGGAGAGCTAGCTGCATTGATTTCTGTGAGTTGCATATGTGTCAGATATTCCTTTCACTTGCTTTTCAATTGAATTTATGAAGCTTTTGTTATATTAAAGTATTTAGTTTTGCACAAACGAATCTATACTTTTGTGATTTCTACCTTTAGTGCCATGTTTAAAAAGGCCTTTCCTATTCCTAGATTATAACATGGGAGGGAGAAAAAAAAGAAATGCAAACAGTACCAGAAGATCATAATCACAAGCCAGAAAGCCAAGGTATCTGCCGAAGTTGTTACCAACAGGAAGAAGTAGGAGATGTGAGGATGTGTTTGAAGGCAGTGGCAGAAGAGGACATAAGGCTGTTCCCTCATTATGAGTATCAAGTCCAATAAGCCAATTAAATACACTTCCTTTCATGCCTCCTACCCTCCCCTTTAAGCTCCTGCATCAGGGTCTGGACTGGGAGGAGGGACTGGAGGAAAAGAGAGGAAGGCTGGGCTTCCCTGGTGGCACAGTGGTTGAGGGTCCACCTGCCGATGCAGGGGACACGGGTTTGTGCCCCGGTCCGGGAAGACCCCACATGCCGCGGAGCGGCTGGGCCCGTGAGCCATGGCCGCTGAGCCTGCGCGTCCGGAGCCTGTGCTCCGCAACGGGAGAGGCCACAGCAGTGAGAGGCCCGCGTACCGCAAAAAAAAAAAAAAAAAGAGGGGAAGGCTTCTTACATAGCTGCTGCTGTTTGAGGGTCTCTTTGGAGTGTCAAATGCCTTCTGTCAGGCAGTAGCCAGATGCCAGCACTTTTGTGTGGCGCGTAGATGTGTTCTTTTGAGACACTCCTGGGGAGATCTCACCCACAGGTGTTCCCTGTTGTACAGGAAACCCTCTCTGGATTCTCTCTAATCACTTCCTTCTCTCCGCTCTGATCCCAGGAGTATGTTCCTTGCCCTGAAGGCAGCTTTCCTGAGCGTAGTCCTTTCAATATGGCACATGACTCCCCTCCACTGGGACCACAGGGAAAAACAAAATTAGGTACCCTTTCCCTTCCAAATGGTAAAAAATGGAGGCTGCTTCCATTGCTGCCCTTTCTTCTTGCCCTGCCATGTGGACAACTTCTGACAGCCTCCTACCTTCAAAATCTCGAAGTCCTGACTCTCATCAGGACCTATGTCCCATATTTGGCGGGGGCGGGGGGTGGGGGGCAGCATATGCGTTAGGTTCTCCCAAGAACTCTGTTTTAGGGGCAAGAGGAGGTAGGCTTTTGGGTTCTGGCAGCTTGGCAGTCATTCACTTTGGGGAAAGAGGTGCCGGCCTCCCCTTCTGCCAACCAACCCGTCTCTATGAGAGGTTTTCATGGAGCACACCTACTCCTGTGAATCTCCTCTTACTTAGGCTGTTAGACAGTGATCGAGAAGAGTACAGGGCCAATATTTCTACCTTTAGCAAGTCCTGCAGAAATGTGGCAGCACCTCTGTTTAGCATTTATAGGTATTAGTCCTCGGCGTTAGGACCTCAGCTGAAATGCCAAGGTGTTAGGAAAAGTCACACTCCACACCGTACGCTGTAGAGTTGTGCTGTGGAGATATCATGTGATAGAAAGTTTCTAATTTTTTTTTTCAGAATGGATTGTAAGTTATCACAGATGTTTTCTGATTAGTACATTACTTTTTATTTTTTTAATTAATTAATATATTTATTTTTGGCTGCATTGGGTCTTCGTTGCTGCGCACGGGCTTTCTCTAGTTGCGGTGAGAGGGAGCTACTCCTCGTTGCGGTGCGCGGGCTTCTCATTGCGGTGGCTTCTCTTGTTGCAGAGCATGGGCTCTAGGGCGCCCGGGCTTCAGTAGTTGTGGCTTGCGGGGTCTAGAGCGCAGGCTCAGTAGTTGTGGTGCACGGGCTTAGTTGCTCTGCAGCATGTGGGATCTTCCCAGACCAGGGCTCGAGCCCGTGTCCCCTGCATTAGCAGGTGGATTCTTAACCACTGCGCCACCAGGGAAATCCCCACTGCACCACCAGGGACGTCCTGTATATTACTTTTTAAATAGTGGCCCAAGCCATCAATAAATTGACATTCATTTCTTCTAGAGGTATAACCCCATTACAATAAAATGGAAAAAAATCAAAGGAGTGTTCTGTATTGCAAAGTTATTTCTATGTCACAGTGTGTAGTCTTTAGAAGCAGGATTTTGTTGATCTTGGTGACAACAAATTCAATATATCTAATAATCCTGCATAGCAGGTCTTCATTCTCCTTCCTGTTGATGTGACAGTCACTCTTTAATGAAACCTTATTTTGTATACTATTTGCATTGTAGATCAGGAATGAAGAGCTGAGTTTGCTTAAGCAATAGCTGAGCTGTTTATACTTTTTATATTCTTCCATCAAGAAATAATTACCCTTCAAACAGCCTTACCTCTTTCTACTTTGTATATGCAAACTACCTAAATAAAACATATGCAAACTCCCAAACCACATATCAGTATACAGAAACAATCAGGACCCAGAAAAGCATAGAATAGCATATACATAACCTATTCCACTTCCTTGTACCAAGGCATTCATTCATTCAGCAAGTCTATATTGAACATCTACCATAAGCCTGCGAGGCAATAGAGTTGATTTTGCTCGTTTATTTACTACAGGAAAGTAAAGAATAATGTTTGTTTTAACTCCAGTTCTATAAAATCGGAATGTTATTTCTGGCTTAACAAAGATAATATTGTAGTAGAACTTCGGTATCTCACTGGTTGCTGTCCATAATTCTCTGTTGGAATACATCTACACATGGATTAGTTTTAAATGGCCTTCGGCAGTTTACTGTAGGGCCATCTGGCCATTTGCTATCTGTACTCCCAAAATAACATGCAGTTCTAGAATAACTTAGAACTCAGTTATGCCCTGGCATATATTATTGAAGTGTTAAATGGGTATAAAGTAGGGCATGTATTGACAATTCAGGTAAGATATGCAGTACTCTAAAATAGCCCAGGCCAATAAGATGCAGACTCTCAGTACAGCTAAATTATAGAATAATTACATTTTTAAGATTATAAGAATTTTTTTTGTTTTATATGAGAATTTCACTGCGTAGTTACTTTTTCTAGGACATTTATTATGTCCTTAAAGGTATACCACTTCCATTTATATCCACTTTAGTATTTAAGGAGATGTTTGTACATCTCTGTGGTTATGATTCACAATAATGTTAGCACAAACTGTGAATGGATGAGCCTCTACTGCAAATATATGCCCACTGTTCAAAAAAGGATATTTCAAGGTGGAAAGTAGAAAACTCTTCTGCCAATAATGTTAAAGCTCAAAATAATGTTCAGCATGTCCTGAAAGATGACCATGGATTGTTGTGATCTTTAAACAACCAACATACTATTTCTTTAAAAAGCTTAGAAGAGGGAAATCCAACCATATGTTAAAATGTCTGATTTTTCTTCTAATTCTTTTTCCTATAACAGCAGAATTTTGGGTTTGAGTGGGTGCTCTATAAATACCTGCTGACTGCCGAAGGAAACATATTAGAATTTAGAAAAATGGTGAGTTTTTTTTAAAGGAAGAGTAAAACTTGGGTACAAACCTTTCTCCATTGCTTCATTTTGGGGAGCCTGTAGCTTTCTGGTGTTTCCTGTTGAATATCCATCCTAGTGTAGCAAGTGATAAACTGGCTCGAACAACTTACTGTAGGATTAGACCCTTAATAAGTTCAGATACTAGAACTTCTGGATAGAGAAGATAAAGTAGGTTTTTACAACAGTTAATAGCATAAAGAATAAATTGCAAGTATGGGAAATAAAAGGCACTATAAAATCTTAGTGCATATTTTGAGAAGAACTAAGTAGTAATTTTATACATTCATTGAAATTAACCACTGAGTATAAGTATTAGACATGTGTAAAGAGAGAATTAGTGACCTAGAAGCTAGATCTTAAGGAATAAAAAGATAAGAATTCAACATATGTCTAATAGAAGTTTCAGAAGGAAAATTAGAGAAAATGCTAGAAGCAATAGTCAAAGAGATTTTGGTAAGAAATTTCTAGAGATTATTAATTAAGTCATGGATTCTCAAGGTAATGCATATATTTGGTTTTAAAAGATCAGAGGGTGCAAAAAGGATCTGTAAGACAAAGCAAAATTCCTTTACCCAGTTCATCCCACCCCAGACTGCCCCCCTGTCCCAGCTACCACTTAACAAAGCTTTTGTTTATCTTGCTATTTCTTGATTTTTTAAAATATGAGATATTATCTGTTGACTTCCTACAGTAGAAATGGTGATTTAGTTAGCCCTCTTACTGTATGAGCAGGCACATGCAGGCACTCACATATTTTTCCCTCTCCCTAGCCTTCCAATATAGTTGTATCTCAATTTTTGGTTAATTAAATACTCTGTGTTTATAACATTATTGCTATGTGAAACTGTTCCCTGCTGACCATCATTGTTTTCTATGATAAGATTTCCTTCCCTGAACAACTCTTCATTTTTTCCTGGAGGTAAATATTGCTTTAGCTTTATTTGCTTGGTTTCTGTGTCACTATCATAAACCCATTCCTAGCTCTGCCACCATCACTAACTCATCTTTTTAATATGGTCAGACACATCAGGAAATCTATCATTTCCATTTTTTTCCTTGGACACCTCCATCCTGGAGGCCTAGATTCTCCTGCTCCTGTTCGTTTTATGTTGCTCTCTGGACCCTTGAGTCAACTATTTCCTGGATCCCACATCTTTCTCTTTTTTTACTTTATCATTTTAGTGGGGTACATCCACCGATATCTCCTCAAGAAATGTAGGGAGCTAAAATTTCTTAAGACCTTGCTTGTCTGAAAATGGCTTTGTCCTTCCTCACATTTACTTAATACTTGACTGAGTTTTGAGCTCTCATTGGAACTCATTTTTCTCAGAAGTTTGAGGTAATGCTCCATTGTTTTCTACTTTTTGAACTTCCTGTTGAGAAGTCTGATTTCTATTTCTGATAACTTGCCTGTGACTCGTTGTGTTCACTCTCCCAAAAGGTATTAGATTTTCCTTTTTACTCCTGTCTTCTGAAACTCCTGTCTTCTGAAATTCCATAATTGGATTTTTGTTCTTTTCTTATGCTGGGTATATATTTCCTTCACTACAAAGAATTTTCTTATATTTTTTTCTTTGATTTTCTCACCCATGATTTTCTCAATATTATGTTCTTCAACTCCTATTAGTCATTACTGAACCTTAGATTGACCTTATTTTGTTATCTCTTTTCCTATTTTCTTCTTTGTTTTTGTTTTTATTTTGCTTTCTGTAAGATTTTCTCAACTTTATCTTCTAACTCTTCTATTGATTTTTTTTTTAGTTATGATATTTTTATATGTAAGCATTCTTTCTTGTTCTTGAATTTCCTTTCTAATCACACCCTGTTTCTCCCATCATGAATGCAAAAGCTTATTTTATCACTATGGATATCATAGGATTATTTTTTAAGTTTTCTTCTACTCTCCATGTTGTCTCAGTTTCCTCTAAGTTCCCCTTTTGTATTTGTTTGATTCATCGTATTAACTTGATGTTAAAATTTTCCTCAAATATCTGATGGTGACTGTCTCTCCATTCATATTTGAGGTGAGACCTTAAAAGATGATTAGAATTTCAGAGACAGGGCTTGTTGACCAGTGACCTTTCTCATAGGAATTCATTTGTTTCATTGTGGCATCTCCACATGTCAGCATTGCTAGGTCAAGCCCAGTTAGTTTCCAGAGAAAGGTTCCTATAATGTCCTAGAAGGAAAATCTCCAGCTGTCTGGGAGCCAGATAGAGGAGGGGTGCTGGAGAAGCATCATTAATAAATAGACATCCTTTCATTTAATTTCCCTCACCCTTGCCTTTAGCCTTGCCTGGTCTCTGTGGTCCAGATCATCCAGTGAGGAAGCCTTTCTGCTGCTGAGGAGGGAGGTCAGGGGAGAAGGACGGTAGCTGCTTGGCTGCGTGGGCTTGAGGAGGCTTGTGTTTACTTTCTATAGAATTGCTACCAGTTCTGTTTTCAGCTCTGTTCTGCAATTGCACCTCCAGAGGCACTTGGTGTGTCCAGTTCCTGAGCCTTCCGGAGTTCCTCTGGAGCAAATGAGCTGCTGTCTCTTTGCTAACACCACGTACACAAGCAGAATCACCTACACTTACAGAGGCATTCTGCCTCCTTCTCTCTGCTCCAAGACCACTCATCCATCTGCTTTCCATCTCTTGAAATCCAGTTGACATTTCTTTTCTGTTGTCATCTTACTCAGTTATTCTTGTTGTCCCTGAGAGTCCATGCCTTATAAAAATTCCCATACCATTATTTCAGTAGAGCTTCAAAAGGCAGAGGGATTTAAAATTGATGTTTACTCTTCCATGTTTTCCCCAGTCTGTTCTTCATACCGCGTGCAGCATTTTTATTCAGACCCAATCTGATTAGAAATTCCTCAAATGGCTATAAACCTCTTACTTATATCATTAAGGGCAGAAAGTCCTCCCCCTGGTTATTTCTCGAGCCTCGTTTTTGACCTCCCCCTCCCTTACCTTCATTGCTATCCACACTCACTCAGTGCTCTGGCCATATTTTGCTTTTACTCCTGAACCATGTTTTCTCACCAGGTCCTTTGTACATGCTGTTGTTCTTAACACAGTCCACCTCTCACATTCACACCTGGCTACCTTCTAATCATCATTGAGGTCTCAGCTGAAGGAGCACCTTCTCTGGAGAGCCTTTCTTGACATTAGCCCCCCTCCCCAGGCCTGGGTTCTCATAATCATAATACCTAATTCTCCCCTGATTGGAGCACCTACCCCATTGGGTGTTTCGTGAGGGCATCTTGGCTATTCGCCTGGCACATAATAGGCATTCCAATTTGGGTTGAACGGTGAATAAATGTTTTTCTCTCTGACCTTTTTCACTCAGTATTTTCACTGAGTATGTAAGTCTTTCTTTACCTTCAGGCCTTGGTTATATTCTAGTAATAGCCCAGCACTTTACCCATCTCTTCCAAACTTAGAAATACTAGAAAGTATAGAAAACCTGAAGAAAGCGGAAGTGCTTGTACACTCACTTTGTACATTTAAAGGCTTTATTTCAAATGTAAAGTTAACAAAGTTGTATCTTAAAATATTAGTTTGGAATAAAGACAGTTTCTATGGCTTAAAAATTAGACAGCGTAGAACCAGAACTTGTAGTGAATCAATACTTAATGCTGTAGCATTGAAAAAAAAAGGGGGCTTGTGCTGGAAGTTGGATTTGCTGGTAATTTTGATTTATTCAGGTTGTGGGTAGGAAAATGAAAAAGGAAAAAATAAAAGACTGGATTTTTGATGCCCATCTGTTCATGCTTCAGAGACCTGGAAACTGATGTTTTAAATTTCCTGGTTTTACTTTTCTGGTTTATACAGCTTTAAGAAGGGAGAAGATGGAACCTCTCAGTTAGAAAAATGAAGGAATAAAAGGAAAGACAAGGAAAAGCGTAAGGTAGAAAAAAGCACCACAGGAAACAAATAATAGAAAGGGAGGAATATATTTGTTTGATTTATAACATTGAGCCTTTTTGTAATTAATGTGCCTCTAGACAGAGAACAAATCTTTGATTAGTATACAAATGAAAGTAAGGCAACATTAAAATGCCTGCCTTAAATGGATGGCTAAAGTGTAACTTGTGAGAGTTAACAAGAAAAACACATCTTAAAAAAAGGCATGGGTCTCTGATTTATAAAGTAGCTTAACTATGAGAGGGCCAGTGGAGTCAGAGACTGGAGTTTTTAGAATGTTGATTATCTCTTTAGTAACCATGAGAGCATAATGTTGACCTTCTCCATTATTATCAAAAATAAAAAATAATAGTATTTCCTGAGCTCTTACTATGTGCCAAGCAACATGGAAAACATAACTCTGCAAGGCAGCATTATTATTAGCTCCATTTTACAGATGGGGTAACTGATAATTAGAGAAAAAACTCTTTCCCCAGGTTAGCTAATAAGTGACAGAGCCCAGAATTTAAAACAATACAATATACCTAGAGCCCTGCTTGACCCAGTGTGCCTTTTTGCCTCTTAATAATTATAAGATAATCAGTAGATTTGATTAGAAGTTTGATCCTCCTACTTCCATTGGAAGTCTAGGGGACTGGTCTCATCCTCATTGAACATATGAAGAAACCCAGGTTTCAAAAGATTAAGTGACTTTATTCACAACCGAACAAATTTTTAAGAAAAATTCTTTCCTAAACTCAGTTCTCTATTCTTTTTATTTTTAGTTAAAAAAGGAACATTTTTGTTTCACAATTCATATTTTCTCCTTTTCATCCCCCAAATTCTCTTATTAGTTTTGATGGTTAGCGCTCTCGTCTTGTACAATATCATCTTGTTGTCACTGTCTGTTGACATAGATATGGTACCTTCCACTCTATCATTTTCCTGATACCCTGTTCAGGAAATTTCACCCATCATGGTATTGATTCTTTCCCCTCTTTTCCACAACAGTATCCAGTTGTATTCGTCATCTCAGGCTGCCATAACAAAATACCATAGACTGGGTGGTTTAAACAACAGGAATTTACCATTCTGGAGGCTGAAAGTCTGAGATCAGGGTGCTAGTCTAGTCAATTCTGAGGAGAGCTCTCTTCCTGACTTGCAGCTGGCTGCCTTCTGGCTGTGTCCTCACATGTGGCCGTGGGAGGAAAGGGGGAAGAAAGAGAGAGAGAGGAAGAGAGATCTCTTCCTCTTCCTGTAAGACCACAGTCCTATCGGATTATGGACCAATCCTTATGACCTCAACCTCATTTAACCCTACTTACCTCCTAAAGACCCTATCTCCAGACATAGTCACATTCGGGGTTAGGACTTCAACATATGAATTTTGAGGGAACACACTTCAGCCCATAGCACCCATAAAATGATACCATGCTTTAAAGGATACTCTCCAATTGGAAACACTGCCCTAAGGGAATTCCTGTTTTTGTTTGGAAAGAAGAAAGTGATCCTTTCTTCAATACCAGCACATTTTACTATCTTGCTTTCAACCTCCAAATAATGGCTTCCAAAAAAAATTGTGGAATAGGACATGTGATTAGAGATCATTTTTAGAGTTTCCTTCAGTGCTTTACTGATGCTGTAGAAGATATGGGATTCCCAGAGTAATGTGAACATTTACTTGCTAACGAGGTAAATCCATACCGAGCAGCTTGCTGAGTTTATGTACACGTGAAACAGCCACTTCCTCTTGCTTGAAAGAAATTACTTCAGATTCACATTTGGGAACTTTTTTCATTTTTGTATACTATCGTTAAATTAAGCGGGGTGAATGAATAGAAGCTTTTAAAACTTCACTTCTGAGTTATTAATGAAACAAATGATGAGCAAATTATTAAGTTTAAATGGAAAAGTTAGATCATTGTAGTAATGGAATCAGTAAATACAGTTTAGTTTAAAGGTAATATGGATAGCTTACAATTTCTGGGGGTAAGAGACCAAAATAAGTACGTATGAAATGTCACTACATATGCTCTAACATTTTTGTAAAAATAGACACAACCTTGGGCTTCCCTGGTGGCGCAGTGGTTGAGAGTCCACCTGCCGATGCAGCGGACACGGGTTCATGCCCCGGTCTGGGAAGATCCCACATGCCGCGGAGCGGCTGGGCCCGTGAGCCATGGCCTCTGGGCCTGCGCGTCCGGAGCCTGTGCTCCGCAGCGGAGAGGCCACAACAGTGAGAGGCCCGTGTACCGCAAAAAAAAAAAAAAAAAAAAAATAGACACAACCTCTTGCTCATAGAAGGAGCTTAGATATTTGCTGAATGAATATTCGTTGACTGAGTCAAGACAGTGACGCATTTACAAACTAAGAAATCCAGTGTTACCCAAGATGGCCTTAGAAATAACTCCGTAAGTGTGGATGTTACATAAAGAAGCAAGGAAATGGGACGTTTACTTTGATTTCCTCAGCTCATCTACACATCATTACCAACTCTCTTTTAATCCTCTCAAGAAATTTGGAAAAACAGATATTATCCCATTTCATAGATCAGAAAACTGAGGTTCAGAGAAATTAAATGATTTGAATAAATTCACAAATACAGGAAGTACCGATGCAATACTGGGTACCAATACTACAGCCTGGGTTCTCCCCTCTTCAACATGCCCATTGCCTGAGTGGACTTACTTTAAGGTGCTTCACAGAGATTTCTCTCCACCTGTCCTCCCAAAAGAATCTCATAGGCTTACTGTGCAATTATCCCATTTGTGATTAGTTTCCTTGAATTAAGGTATTGTGCTTTTGAAAAGTGGCACATATTGAGCATGGAAGATGACTAGTACGTTGTGGGAATTTAAGATTAGTTTCCAACAAGGCCAACAGGGAAGAACAGTACATGATTCAAGGTAGATGCAAGGGGATGCATGGTGATGAGCGTGGCAGGGATGGGGGCCCTGGGCCACTGGGAAGGAGCATAAAGCTCTTAGGGAATTAACAACTAGTTGGTGGAGAGTGCTTACAGGAGAGGTAGGAAGATAAAGATTCACTGTTTGCAGTTTAGCTTGCGACTTTGCTGACTGTGTTCAATTACTACAGTAAACCTTGTGTAAAATAGAGGGTTTTGTGGTGCTTAGCTCTTTTCGGGGGAGGAATGTGAATCATGAGAAGTGTGCATGCATCTGTTCACAAGGTTGGCTCTGGGTTTGATAAACATGGGCTGTGGCAACATGCAAGGTAGGTTTTCCTAGTCTCATACATTGTTAAGGACCTTATGTTTTCTGTATGGGAGCAGTATATCATCAAGGGATTTTATAAAATTGCATAAGACAAACTGCTCATACTAGTAGGCAGTTAAATTAGCAGTGTGTACAATCTAAAACACTTTGGAATTAAGAGAGATTGACATATACACACTACTATATACAAAAGAGATAACGAATAAGGACCTACTGTATAGCACAGGGAACTCTACTCAATACTCTGTAATGACCTATATGGGAAAAGGATCTAAAAAAAGAGTGGGTATATGTTTATGTGTAACTGATTCACTGTACTGTACACCTGAAACTAACACAACATTGTAAATCACCTATACGCCAATAAAATTTTTTTTAAAAAGAGAATGAGGAATTGAGGCATAATTATTTAAGTTAAATAATACTAATTACATAAATTGTGTTGCCAGAAGAAGCCATGTATTGTAAATAAATGGTATAAATAAGGTACATGGAGAGTGTTAGATTTTCAGAAATGATTCTTAGAAATGCTGGTGGAAAAAAATATAAAAAAACAGACTCATGGGAACAGAACCATCTTTTCCTTATGACAGTCATATATCCCAGCTATTTAAAGGACAGACATCAGAAAATGATGGACCTTAAACAGAAGAGAGGAAGCTGAAGCTTCTCTCTTTGGCAGCCTTCAAGAGAAGATGCTGTCTTGACTAAGTATGTCATCCCTGGGACCATACATGGATAATGAGGCCAGCCTGATAGCCATAAATATGCTTTCAGTTTCAGCATGCCTTTCTCAGGCTAACAAGTAGGGTTTGCTTGTTAATTTTAACTGAGGCTAGTTTCTATGGATCCTGTTTTCCTATCTTGTCACAAAACAGATTCTTCGTAGTCAAAGCAAGACACCCTTGCTCAGTATCCTCTCTCGGACTGCTGTCAATGTTGCATGTTGGCTTTGAAAATTTGCACCATGGGAGTTGAAATTTGGCTCAGGCACGAAACTCGAGCATTTCAATGACATGGCCTAAACAGCCGCGGTGTTGTTGGATGGCTGTTCCCCCAAAGCATTTGTGCTATGTGCATGTGGATGGTGATTGACTCATCTGTGATTCAAATTTGTTCAAATAATGTTCTGCCAGAGTTTCTTGTTGAAACAGCCTTCGTAGACATGTGCCATCTATTTTTTGAATATTAGCCCATAGCCATCTCCAGTAAAGAGGAGCAGCCATCCCTACAGCCAACCACCAAGCATAAGTCTGTCTTTCTGTTCAACGTTGTGGTCTTCAGACATCCAGTTTTAATTATGATAGACTTCCTTGTTTGTGATTCCTTTATTTAGTGAAGACAATGTGGCAAGAAGTATAGGGGGTGTATGCGTGCACATGAGAATGTTAGATTAAGATCTTTACTTTTATACTTTATAGGTTTATATAAATCTGCTTACCATATAAGTGATATATTGGATACATGTGGGCAACATGATTTTTTGATTATCTTTGATATTTGCTTATGTGGCTAAAATTCTAAAAATGTTAATTTTGTAATTAATTTCCAACACATTGTTTGGAAACAGTGAATAGTTTTTGTTATAAATCACCCAAGAACTTAGATCACTGAACTGCCTGGATGTGTCTTCCCAGTTGGTTTTGGAAAAATTATTTATCTTTGATTCCTATTTCCCTTCTCTTCAATTCTCAACATGGTTTCTGTCCCGGAATCCACAGAAATTGCTGTGATAAAATCGAATGATATTTTTTTCTGCTGTCATCCATATTAGCCTTGAACTGTATTTTTTTCTGTTACTTTTTTCACAGGTTTCCCTGATATCTTCAGACTTCCTTTTCTCTACTGATGTGTGGCCTTGGTGAATGGCCTTTTGGGCTGAGTTTCATCATTTGGAGAGGGAATGCATTTTCCCACTCCTCTGCCATCCCTACTATATAAAATATGCCATCACCTATATGGTTCCCCATGCTTTTTGACTCAGGCTGTGCACCTCCTAGGGTCTAAAGTAGTATTTCCCAGGGTATCCTTTGTCGAATATTAATTCTTAAGGTGCCTCTTTGTGTGTATGCGTGTGTGTGGGGGTGGTGGTGAGGGCTTTGGGGGATTGGTCCTTGTTTCATTAAGTGCTAAGTTTGGGAAACAATAAACACAATGTCTCTATCACACAATAGGTATTAAATAAATATTTATTGAACGAACAAAAGAATGAATGAATGAACATATTTACTGAACATGCTAGCATGTGCTTTGGGAAGTTCTGCCGTGAAGAAATGTTTAACTTTGTTTAACCCAGCATTTCCACAACTTGATCTCTCACAAAACCTTCTCTAGGGCAATACGTACACCTTCTGTTTCGTGATAAACAGAACACACCTTGTGAGACTTCAGCCTGAAGGGATGGCTGTACTGTTCTCCCTCCCCGACACCTGAGCTACATGTACACACACTGAGCTTCCTCAGCCCCCTCTTTCTGTGCCTGCCCCACAGGGAGGCCAGTTTCCATATTCCAGTTGCTAAGGCTCTCCTCTTTTCTCATTGGCTCATATTTGAAATACTCGTTGATGAATTATGCCCTCTCTCTGTCTCTTTAATCATCCACTCATTTGCATCATTTTTTTTCACATGTTATCTTCCAGATCTGCTTTGAGAAGCATGACTTAATCATGTCCTGAGGACTCTTATCTGTGGGTGCTTATTTATGAGATTCTATAGGTTGAAGTTACCATATTAAGTACTTTTCATTGAAATCTCTCAAAAAGATGTTTGTAGGCAACGTATTCCACATGACATACATTTTAGCCACAGCATTCTCTTCAACAACACATGAATCAGTCTCAATGTCCTAAGTCGACGTGACTTGCTTTATCTTATCGCCTTCCTCCTGACTACCTCTGTTGGTCAGCTAAACATATGCTGGCTTCTCAACTTCAGCAGAAATCAGCTAAGGAGCCTAGAGCATTTCCTTTGCTTACCCTCAATCTTAGCATCGGTTTAAGCTCCGCCCAAATCTGGTATTTTCGGACTAATCCAAATAAGGCATTTGGCCATTCCTACAGGTCCAGCTCTACGTTTGTGTGTTTGGATGTGGGTAGTGCAGGGAAGCAATCAGATTTAGGTCTGGAAAGTACTTATTCCAGCTGTGTCTTTAAACATCCCTCAACATAGTACTGGGGTTTTGTGGCAATGCCTCTGGACCCACCCTGGGGGACAGAGGTGGGAAAGAAGGAGAGGCAGCAGAGGGAAGGTTCTACTTTTGTTTCAAAGATTGGCTATTGCTTGGAAAAAAGTTGGGGGTGGGGTCCCGAGGCTGATAACAGATTGGAAACGACTATGGTAACCAGAATCTTTCTAAGAGTGAAAACATGTTTGAATAGGGCTTCTGAGAGATTCAGAAACAGGAAGGACATTCTGTGAGTAAGGTGGGCAGTAGCATTTCTTTAAGAAAAATTGAGGGGATGGTTAAACGGCAAGCCTGCCATGTGCTCTAGAAGGCAGCTCACTGGTATTCTTTCTTTTCTCTCCTTCACTCCTTATCTCTGTACCTTTCCTCTTCTCATTAGCACCTCTCCCAGAGTTGAAGCTGGGGAGGAGGAAGGAAGTGTTCGGTCATGTGCCTATTTGCATAGTTACTTCACTGAGTTCACACCAGGATAGTGTGAACATTCTGTCCGGTTCTATAAAAAAGCCAGTATCACCCCATCGGTAAGGTATTATTTGCTTTTTTAGCATAGAACCGTTTATTGCCAGCCTTCTCTTCACTGTACATTTCAAATAGCATCTGATTAAGGATGTTCTGGATGGGTTAATTAGTGTGGTGACTATTATTAAGCAAACTGCTTGTTAGTATATGTCTATTTGATCTTGGTATTGATGTGAAGTAATTGACCATAGAGCTACATTTAGAAAAGCTGGAATAAAGTTTTTTGATTTCTATTATGGCAATAAATTGTTTATATAAAACATGTCTATGAAAATATGGGTTTCATGTCACACACAGAGAATCAGAGTAGACTGTGTGGGATGGTAGTTGAGGATCGTTTTGTTTTGTTTTGTTTTTTAGAAATAGTAATACATTTGTCCAGCTTGCTTCAAGATCAGCTCTGCTGAAACAAAGTAGTAAAAAATTATTACTGCAGAATATATGAAAACTGAAGTCATTTTAGCTTCCCTCACCTAAAGGACGTATTTCCTTTTAGATTTAGCTAATTGCCTAAATACTTCTTTGGGTAACAATCACTCTATATAAAAGACTATTAGAGAAAAATATGAGAAGATATTGTAAACAAGGAAAGCATAGCACGTAACCACCTTCTTTCAAGTACTGGATTATCATCTATATTATTTATTGGTATTTTGTCCAGTTCTATTATTAAGTTTCCCTAGCTATAGCATTTCCATAGGGAATTTATTCCATGAGCTAATAAATTACACCGTCAGGGAGTTTTTCTGGAAATTCAGCTTAAATTTTCCCATTCTTAATTTCATCTCATTACTCCTAGTTATACCCCCTTGTACCTGGCTAAATAATTATTCTCTTTCCTTGGAGATTCCTATTATGTACCCCTCTAGTTGTCACTTAACCAGGCTATTCATATTTAGCTCCTTTAATCTGTCCTCATAAATCAATTCTTCCATTGCCTTAATCATTATTATTGCTCTTCTTAGAACTCTCTAATTTTCAAACATATATAGTTATCAGGTACCTCAGATGAAATCAGCATTTGCACAGTATTCTGCTCCCACAGACTTGGTCTCTCCCTGTCCTGTACATCACGTTCCATAACCAAGCAGCATCAGTTAGTTGGCTGGTCCAATCAGCCCAGACTCATCTTGTCAAACTCCAGGAAATCTACATAGTCTTTTCCACATGTCCTACTGCTTTCAGGTTTATTTTATTTTGTCAATTTCATAATATTAATAAGCTGAGTTTGGGGTTTCTGTCCATATTGATATTCTGCATCTTCCCATGTCCTTATTCACCACCACCTATCTAGTCAGTCATCTGCAACCTGGGTTAAGGTGGGATTCTGTTCATCCGTGAGAACATTTAGGAAATGTATTGCAAAAAAGCAGGCCTAGCACCTTGTCCACAGCTAGATTCCTTGTCAGTGACCAGTTCCCGTTGCTTACAAACCTTTAGCCAATCTCCCATCTCTTTTAATTTGCAATTTTGCTCACATGCTGGCCAATATAAAGGGATTTTATGAGCAAGATGGGTCATGATACTGTTTTCTAAAATGAAGATATGTTGTTTCAATGCCCATTGATTTGTGTGTGTGTGTGTGTGTGTGTGTGTGTGTGTGTGTGTGAATCCTTCGTGCACCAAGTTTGTAATTCTGTTAAAATCCTTTTTAAGCTTGCCTGGCGTTCTTTATCTGACATAAACAAATAGGTTACTTCGCTTGCGCTATTGTTGATTTCCACATATGTACAGATGTTCCTTCTCTTACCATTTGTTCCATTTGTTTAGGAGAAGTTGAGGATATTGTCATAGTCATGTTTTTTCTTTTAGTGGTGATCGATGGGAACTTTCCTATTGATTTTTAGTTCCTTAGAATCTCCTCAATATTTTGAATTTATTTCAGGAAGAAAGTTGGTTACCTCCCTTCATGATTTTGGACCTGTGAGATCTGAAACTCTAATCTGTATATGCCCAAGTTTCTTTCCATTTTTTAAAAAATAAACTCTCTAATTTTTTATTAGAGCAGTTCTAATAAGACTGAGGTTGTGACCACTGAGTTTTTAAAGGTCTGTAGATGAGAAGAAACATTGTTAGTACAGCATTCATTATAATTCAATAAATTTCCTTAACCTAATAATCTAAAGAGAGATATTAAATTCAATGTTCGTTTTTTAAATTGAAGTATAATGGATTTACAATGCTGTGTTAGTTTCAGGTGTACAGCAAAGTGACTCAGTTTTTTTTAGTATTTCATATATATATATTCTTTTTCAGATCCTTTTCCCTTCTTTTTCCATTTTAAATCAAGAATTAATGTATTACTTTATAAGGGCGTACCAAGGAGCTTAGCCCCATTCTTTGTGTTTTATCTGTCCATATGCAATATCTACTTCATCCACTTATGACAGGGCACGGGTGTGGGGGGAGGTGGCTTATATATTCAGGTGATTTTTCTCAAAAGGCCTCACGAAACAAGCACAGAGCCCCCCACATCACGCCTTTTGCTTCTAGAATGTACATAGCATACTACAGCCAGACTGGATTTCCAGTTCGCAGCAGAACCCACACTGTGGCTTAGCCTTGTTCACCTGCCCGTTGGTTCGGAACTAGCGATCGCCCATCCCCCTCTCCACGGCGACCTTCTGACTCAGGTCACTTCCTGAGCACCATCTCTTCTCACCTCGCTTGAAATAGATGGCCTCGTCCAAGGCTTTGGGGACGCACTGGATTCCGCACCTGCCACCTGAAACGGTTCTTTTCAATTCCGTCTCTCCCTTCTTCTTCCCTCTCAGCTTTGTAAGGAAGCACGGTGTGTGTTCTCTTGAATAAGGCCCTACTTGCCCTGCAGCAAACATCCTGCCATTATCACACCTTATGATGTTTTTCTACTTCCATTTTGTTGGGGTTTTTTTTTGCGGTACGCGGGCCTCTCACTGTTGTGGCCTCTCCCGTTGCGGAGCACAGGCTCCAGACGCGCAGGCTCAGCGGCCATGGCTCACGGGCCCAGCCGCTCCACGGCATGTGGGATCCTCCCGGACTGGGGCACGAACCCGTGTCCCCTGCATCGGCAGGCGGACTCTCAACCACTGCGCCACCAGGGAAGCCCCTCTACTTCCATTTTCTAAGACTTTTCTGTTTCCTCAGGATCCTGCTCCCTTCCCTAGCAAGTATCCCCAAGCGAGCACCCCTGTGGACATGCACCCCATTAAAGAAAACTTGACCTTGCCTTCTCCTTTCTTCTCTTTGTCCCCCTCTCTCCCTAACCAGTGTCTGGTTTCTCTCTGCCCTCACCCCACACGAACCGCCCTGGCACTAGCCAGTGATCTACGGTATAATGAGGCCAAAATCGCCCTGTCGTTTCTGCTGCTGTAACACCTCTGCAGTGTTTCACACTCTTTTTTTTTTTTTTTTTTTTAACAGTTTTAAGAGCTCTTGGTTCTTTTTCCTACCCGTGCTTTAGGAGCTCTTAATTTACCTCAATAGTGTGATATTACTCTCAGATTCCCTCTCAGCTCTTCCAAATGTTCCTCATTGCTTTCCTTGGTTCTGTGGTTCTTCTTCCTCACCTACCTCTTAAATGCATGTACTCTCCATTTCTTCACATACTCCACAATCCAGGTAAGGGGCCGAGTCTCTGCATGGGGCTCAGGGCCTCTGAGAACACCCTTGTTGTCCGGCCCCAGACTGCCTCTCTATACCTCAGATCCTGGGACTCAGACTCTTTGCTGTGCATCTTATTCCCTGAAGAGTTCATGCTCTTTCACACCCTTTTCCTTTGATCTCACTGTTCCCTCCATTCAAAACTTCCCCCTCTCTGCCTTTCAGAATCAGTCAACTAAAACCCTCTTTTAGCCTTTACTTATCCCCAAGTCAGAATTAATCTCTAGTTCTCAGTTTTAAAAGTTAGAATGTCCATTCTTGATATACTGTGTTCCGCCACAGGTTCCTTTGTTGTTCTCAAGTCTGTCTCCCACTCTGTCTACTGGTTTGCTCCCTAGTACTTGGTGAATTCCTTGGTTGCATTTTATGTGTTTGCTTCTATCGATAAGTAGCAGATATCGAACTCTATGACAAAGCATTATGGGAAGAAAGGGGTGAGATGGTAATGAAAAAAATATAAAAAGATACTTCAAGAAATATTAGCAAGGGACCAAGCTATGTGATCCTTATAAAACCTTAGACCATTTGGGAGCCAATTAAGAAGATGAAGTCCAACAGATGTGGTTTTGGCTTAGCTGCTGACCTAATAGTTGGGCTTCCCTGGTGGCACGGTGGTTAAGAATCTGCCTACCAATGCAAGGGACACGGGTTCAAGCCCTGGCCCGGGAAGATCCCACATGCCGTGGAGCAACTAAGCCCGTGTGCCACAACTACTGAGCCTGCACTCTAGAGCCCACAAGCCACAACTTCTGAGCCCATGTGCCACAACTACTGAAGCCCGTGTGCCTAGAGCCTGTGCTCTGCAACAAGAGAAGCCACGACAATGAGAAGCCTGCACACCACAACGAAGAGTAGCCCCCGCTCACTGCAACTAGAGAAAGCCCATGCACAGCAACGAAGACCCAACACAGCCAAAAATAAAAATAAATAAATTTATTTTCTTTAAAAAAGGAAATATTAGCAAAGTCAACTTAATAAAAATGCGTACAAGTGCCCAGGAATACAGAACAGTCGTGTGAGCAGAAATACCCAGTGTTAATTCAGGAGGTTTCAAGCATTTTTGTAGGTTAATGAGCAAAAGTATGTTTTGAAAATAAACACTGGGCCATGTCATGACTGGAAAACATAGAACTCCAGAAAGACAAGTAAAGAAAACGCTAAACCATCGCTCTACCCTGATTTTTTACGGTATGTGCAGTGCAGATTTTTATAGCCACAGAAACTCTTTGGAAACCAAAGACAATCTGGTCTAATTTCAAACTTTTGAACTTTCTCTTGGTGACTACTGCTTTTTGTGCTCTTCCTAGAATTTTTGTTGTATCTTTATTTTTTTTTTTCTCAGTTTTTATACATCATCATCATGTGCTTACAGAAAGGTAAAGAGCACATTTTAAATAGTATTTTCACTAAACGTATACTGCATTTTCTTTTTGTAACAGATTCATGCCCAAGCACAAAGCAGCGCATTTACAGAAGATACTCAGCCTTAAAGGAAATGGCGGTGTTGCTCCATCCATGGCCCTTCCTTTCCAACAGGAGCAGAGAGGTTCTGAGAATTTATTGAAGAATTTTGATTCAGAGTCTGGATCCTGTGATGCTGCACAACAAGAAAACCTGGGTGGCTCAGTAAGGCAGGAGTCATACTTGAAAACATTCAGCTCATCAGATAATTCAAGCACTCATCATGGGGAACATAAACAAAATCCGTGTAACATTTTGGCTGGAGCTGATGATCAACAAAGACCATTGCATATTGTCTGGCCTCACAGGTGGTAAGTGTAAGACATACCAATTTAGTAAGTTGTCGAACTGGTAATAGAAAATATATTCTGATGATCGACTTAGTAATTTGTTGTCCCTATAGCTTTAGAAAAAGATCATTTTAATGTGGCAGTGCTACCAGTGTGATGCCAGGGTGGCACTACTCAGTGTCTTTATATTCATGGTTGTGTACTTAGATTAAATTTGAATCACGGATAATTATTTGCAGTGATTTGCTCAACTAACAACAGCAGCTTGGCGCTTCCAGGAAACGGAATCTCATTCAAGAAGTTTCAAAGTGTAAGAATAGGATTTCATATTTTTTTATATATACCGTTATCACCACACTATTTTATAGCTACACATTGCTAACAAAGTATTACCATTAAAACAAAAACAACTTGTATTATTTACTAATTTGACCAGTTTCAAC